>NC_020497.1:4204449-4209637 GCF_000184155.1 Fragaria vesca subsp. vesca
CGTATGAGATTGACAGGGGTGGAGTGAGGTGGTGAATTTGCAGAGAAATCATGGTAGCTCGGATAAGTGAGAGGTCAAGGAAAGTGGGACTGATAAGAGAGTTTCAAAGCGGGAGACGAGTGGTGGTGGAAGGGGATTTTGACTTGGGTAAAGCTTGTCTCTCCATGACTATCAATTTATTCAAGTTTAAGCTTTATAAGATCTGGAAAATAGGATTTCAAAAAAAAAATCTGGAAAATAGTAGTTGCGGACTTGCAGGCTGCAATAGCCAGCTGAAGGTGAGGAAGATGGTGAGAAGTAAAGGGAAAACGGAAGGAATTTGACGTCGTTAAGCATTGTTAACTGTGTAGTATTAAATATTCTGTATTTATAATAGATTTTGCTGACGTGGGGTTTTAATAGCCCTTAGATATGTGATTAACGGTTGAGATACAAAGTTAAGGATAAACAAGTGTAGAAGTTAGCCAAGGAGAAGATCCTAATCCCATTTCCATTTCCCTAAAAACAGACCAAGGACATTCAGGATATTTCTTGGGGAGTGTAAACAATCCGCACTCCCACAATCATCGGTACGTGTGAATGACAATATCAAATTCCGCAGTATACCTATTGTGGGCGGGAGAGGGTAGACACATGCACCTATAGCCTGATTCACTAAGCCTATATATACTAGAAAGTTTGAACTGCATGTTTGATTAATTTGCCTTTAAAAGAAAAAAAGAAAAGAAAAAAAGCTTATTAGATTAGCTGCGCAGCTGGTACGATGGCCACTGATAATGATCATCATCTTCGCTCTCAGTGGCAATCAGCAGTCTCGAATAATCAACATGGTCACGTTTTTGTCTACCTCAACGTTGTAGTTCCAACTGCATCTTCTTCTTTTGCTACTACTGTCTCATCTACTAGTACTGCTTCACACTCTAACAGTCTTGCCTTCATCGTCCCGGTGCTCTTAATCTTCGTTCAGATCAAGTTCCCAGGGATCAACAACATGTCTTCGCCGTTTGAAACGCACCATGCAACCACCATGGCCGCCATTGCAAGCATGCTTGTGTATTGGCTAGGGCTAGAGGCCAGGCAGAGATTCCCAGCTTACACTGTCAACTTTCGAATGGTGAGGACAGTTTCAGGTTTGATCTCGATTGCTTCACTGCTCTCGCTTCTGCTTCCCTACTCTTGGGAGCATGTACCATATTAATTACGTGTTGTTCATCTCGTATTGTGCGAGCCGGGGGTTCGGGTTTCTAAGAATGATGTATCGACGAGTTGTGGTTGTATATCTTCAAATGTTATGGTTATTCATCCATTACCGTCACCGAGTTAGGAGAACCGGTGGGCTCTTGCCGGTGACGGTTATGGATACAAATGATCGCACGGACGGTCACGACTCTTGCCATTGACGGTCACGGACATGCATGCATGATCACATTTCGTAGCAAGCTTGAAAACTTTTTGCATCATTGTATTAGCTGTTGGGTGGTTAGGACATCCTATCTTTAGAGATAGAGAGGGGCATGAATTTTTTGTACGTCGTATGCCCACGTTTTTTGAAAAATTTCCAGTTGTTTTGGTCGATGGGGACAGAATTGTTAGAGCCGATGTTCCTTTTTAGAACACTCGATCGATTCATTTGTTAAACTGCAACCCTAACTGAAATTTTTAGTTTTCGGTTAGGGTTTAGAACGACCACGATTGGCCCAAAAAATAGTAGAGCCACCCAAAAAGATCGAAATCCATTCTTTCTTCTGTTTCCTACTTGAGCCAACTCAATAGGCTTAACCTTCGCTCTTTACCGGCCAGCAAGATTGATCCATTTGCTGTTTATGTTTAATTTCTTTCTTTTGCTTTCTTAATTATTGTAGAGGTGTTCCAGAAACCTTTTAAAGTAACATCTATCTGGCACCTTAATTAAGAACATATCTTCAGTGTGTGTACCCGTGGTTTTCACTTCAAACTAAATTCTCCAAGTTCAAGATATTTCAACTAAAAGATCGAAGATAACAACACAGAGTAACAGTCAACTCTCAACTGTGTCATCATCTCATATTCTTAGTCAGGATGGAATCAAGAGTGTGATTAGGGAAGAGTTAATTATATGTACGTAAAAGATGTTCTAGCTAGGAAAGAAGAACCACCACTCCAACCTAGAGGGCACCTTAGCCCCATTTCAAAGTAAAAAAAATTAATTAAAATGTTGCGTAGTTTTCATCGTCGAAGTAGTAAGTACATTCAATTGATGTTATTTGGCAATGAACTACGACAATTGATGTAAAAAGGATAATTTTGTTCTAATTGTAGTAATTACCCATCTACAACCTATGCACTAGTGTATGGACATAGTATAAACAAATTTGTTAAGAGTGGTAAATCTTTATGTTTTTATCATTAGTCATTTCACTACTACAATGATCATAGCAACTCACAAAGTTAATGTATAAACGGTAACTTTTGTTTTATTTTTTAGTAATTACCCCACTTAACTTAATGTATTAATTTAGTGGACAAGTTAAGAAGTACGAAACATATTGACTACATTGACTACACATTTTGCCACAACCCACAACAAAATTTCTCCAACAAATGATGTAAGAGCGATAACTTTTGTTCAGTTTGCAATAATTATTGATCCTAAACTTACGTATAGTTTATAGACAATTTAACAAAAGCAAAAACAAGTTTGTTGTCTGAGTGATAAAGTAGTATGTTTATATCATTAATGAAATGATTGCTACAATCAACTACACATTTTACCACAACTCGATCACAACTGCTGATGTAAAGGTGGTAACCTTTTTTCAATTTGTTATACATTAAAAGACTGCCATCCAACTATGAAAATACGACTGATGTAAAAAGTCATCAACAACCATTCTCCTCGTCTTGTCAGAAAAGTCTCCGGCCGACCTCCGACGAGGTTTCCGGTCGACCTAAAAATTACAGTCACTTGCCAAAAAGTTAACAACTACGAAAATTTTCCTTTTTTCAATAAAAGAGAAATAATCTAATTTTTTTAGTTGGATGACAGTCTGTAATTTCGTTGAACTTCAATACCTAATACAAAACAATATTTAGGCTTGGATGGACTTATATGGGTAAAAATGTCTAAAAATAGACTCATATGTAATTGACCCTTTTAGATATCCTTCAAGCTAAAAGGGTTCAGGGCGTACATGATTGATTCACTTGTTGTTTTGGTTACTTAAGAATCAATCTGCAATGTTAGCGTTACCGTTAAATTTTGGTACCTCAACCAACTAAGGCCTAGTTTGGTACAGCTTCGCTTTTATAAAAAAATCAGTTTCTATCCAAACTTTTAGATTTTATAGTGTTTGGTAAATGAAAGAAAATTAGTTTTTTTAAAAAAAAAATTACAGGTCACTGGCAGCAGCTTTTAGAAGTAACCTTTAAAAACAGTTGTCACTAAAAACACTAGAAATTAATAAATTTTATCTTTGCAGCACTTAATTTTAAAATTAATATTTACCAAACACAAAACTGTTTTAATTCACAGCTGATTATTTTCGCAGTACAGCAACAACTAATTTTTTTTTTTTTAAGTCACAATAATATCAAACTAGCCCTAAAACTCTTACTGTTAGAGCTATAAGCATCCGCATTAGGAAAAAAAAAAAGAAAAGAAGTAGCTAGCTTGGGAAGTTGCATGTAGATATAGTTTGCTTCAAAACCAATTAACTTCATTGGTGATTTACTTTATACACATAGTTCGATCATCGTTTGTGCATGAAAGCCTAGTTCAGTTCATTTTTATTCTTCACTCTCATCTAATTAAACGAAACTTCACTTGCCAATATTCACATATCGACGAGGTGCATGAGAAAACTGAACAGATGTATACACCAGCTAATACTAGCTCTCATGCACGTTCTGCAAATTCATGAATCTCATTTAACTCCAGCCTCAAAGGAAGCAGTGTGCGCCTCGATCTCAGTTGACGTCGGCGCGCTTGTCTACAAAGCACTCGTACTAACTGAAAACCCTCCCCTATGATATAGATGATGTACATCATATACGGTAGATGGTTCCAAGAGTCTGGGAGCAAAATTGAAAGCAGTGAAGCAACCAAGAGCAAACCAGAAAACAACATGCCAAATCTAGACCAAATACGAGCTCTAGCAGCTGGAAACCTCACCCTAACCCCAACTATCAAGCAATATGCAAGTAAGCTTCCTATCGCGACAACAGTGGCGTTGCGATGTGTTTCGAATGGAGAAGACAGGAATGAAATTCCAGGGAACTTAATTTGAATAAAGGCGACGAGTATGGGGACGATGAAGGCGAGAATGGCATGACTGGAAGTGGAAGCTGCGAGATTGATTAGGAGAATGTTGAAGGTGACTGTAAAGGAATTATGTTCGTGTACGATAAGGGTTTGGTGCATTTGATACTGAAGATCAGCCATGTATATGAGAGCTAGCTATCTGGTTTTCAGTAACGAGTAATATACGTCGTCGAAGCAAAATCTCTTGGAATATTTATAGACCAACTTAGAACTTAGAAGGCAAAAGGAGATAATATGATGAGTCATGATTTTAGAATCACTTTGCCACTATATAACTTAAGACACTTTCTTGATTCTTTCAGGTAGAGGAAGTCAAGCAACAAATCATAAATTATATTGCAGGCTCACGTATATACAGTCGACTGTACGCACAATTGCTTCTTCATTTCGTGCAATCTTACTTTTCATGCAAGTAGCTTGGGCAAAGATAAGGATTAGAGTTAGCAAAAAAATTAGCTAGGGTTACTCTAATTGGGGTAAACGAATTATGTTCGTGTACGATTAGGGTTTGGCGCATTTGATACTGAAGATCAGCCATGGTAGGAGAGCTGGTTTTTAACTAAGGAGAAATACATGTCATCGAAGTTAACTTGGATCACATATTTATAGAAACAATAAGTTTCCACATAGGTAAAGACCGTTCTTGATCAATTCCTTCAGGTAATTGATTATTATTTAATTAAGGATTAATTTTAGTTCCCCATCAACTTTAGGTCGATTATCATGTTAGTCATTCTTTTTTCAATTTCATCAAAAACACCCTTCAACTCTCAATTTTCATCAGCCGCGCATGTCCAAACCTCCAATCTCCATCTAATTCCTCTGTCAAGTGATGACTTGATATCAAGAAGAAAGAAAAAGAAAATAGACAAATTGCATTCAATTCCA
>NC_020497.1:4209657-4215811 GCF_000184155.1 Fragaria vesca subsp. vesca
ACCAGCTAATACTAGCTCTCATGCACGTTCTGCAAATTCATGAATCTCATTTAACTCCAGCCTCAAAGGAAGCAGTGTGCGCCTCGATCTCAGTTGACGTCGGCGCGCTTGTCTACAAAGCACTCGTACTAACTGAAAACCCTCCCCTATGATATAGATGATGTACATCATATACGGTAGATGGTTCCAAGAGTCTGGGAGCAAAATTGAAAGCAGTGAAGCAACCAAGAGCAAACCAGAAAACAACATGCCAAATCTAGACCAAATACGAGCTCTAGCAGCTGGAAACCTCACCCTAACCCCAACTATCAAGCAATATGCAAGTAAGCTTCCTATCGCGACAACAGTGGCGTTGCGATGTGTTTCGAATGGAGAAGACAGGAATGAAATTCCAGGGAACTTAATTTGAATAAAGGCGACGAGTATGGGGACGATGAAGGCGAGAATGGCATGACTGGAAGTGGAAGCTGCGAGATTGATTAGGAGAATGTTGAAGGTGACTGTAAAGGAATTATGTTCGTGTACGATAAGGGTTTGGTGCATTTGATACTGAAGATCAGCCATGTATATGAGAGCTAGCTATCTGGTTTTCAGTAACGAGTAATATACGTCGTCGAAGCAAAATCTCTTGGAATATTTATAGACCAACTTAGAACTTAGAAGGCAAAAGGAGATAATATGATGAGTCATGATTTTAGAATCACTTTGCCACTATATAACTTAAGACACTTTCTTGATTCTTTCAGGTAGAGGAAGTCAAGCAACAAATCATAAATTATATTGCAGGCTCACGTATATACAGTCGACTGTACGCACAATTGCTTCTTCATTTCGTGCAATCTTACTTTTCATGCAAGTAGCTTGGGCAAAGATAAGGATTAGAGTTAGCAAAAAAATTAGCTAGGGTTACTCTAATTGGGGTGTTGAGTTCAAGTCTCGAGTCCAAAGTCCAAACCAGTGACTGGGAAAAGCTCCGGGAGTCTTGATCGAGTTCAAGTACTTTCACAAGCTTTCGACTTGGTTCCAGACAAGTCTCGCGTCCAAAGTTTAACGCGTTGAGATGAGTTGCATTTTCATTCAAGTCACTCAAGATTTGGCTTTTAAGAGCATTTTTAACATATGTACGAATGGGATACTTATGATTTTATCGTTTAGTTTCAGACAGAGAGTACACTGTTCGTTCATGTTCGATGTATAAATCGAAAATTCAGTTATTCAGAAGGATCTCAAAGAATGAACCTCATTTCATTACTTCATTATCATGTCATTCATGTATGGCAACTTATCAGTCCATTTTCCAAACAGATCATTACCCTCAGAGCTCAGGCAATCAGACCCTACCACCTATATATGTTTTGAATTAGTACATTTCAAGGTAATTAGCCTAATTATTGAACTTTATGAACTGTAAAGATATCAAACATGTTTTTTCTTCGATTTAAGAAATAGCATGCGCGCTTATCAAACAAGTCAGTTAGTGATACGAACAAGTTCAGATGAAGTTTAATAATAGGAAAGTGAATTATAAACGTTCCATCACGGTTGTTATCACCTTTTCGATCAATTATTCTTATTTCCCTACTGTCTTCATCATCATTCTTCATCGGCTCTTCTAGTGGCAGACCTGGCCATAGCTTATATAAAGATTGTCTAATCAAATAGGTTGAGTCGTTGTCAACACAGATGAACACTCCCTTGTTTGCTCTTCCACTTTTGTCACTCGTCTTCGGTTCCACTGCATATGTTATTTCGACGAAATTTAGAAACATGAACACTTCAATTCTAGGCCGTTGAGAGTTGCTTTTGCTGGTCACACTCAAAACCTGAATTCCATAGATAATTAGTTAACAAGAGCTTCCTTTTTCTTGCTAGCCTTGGCTCTTGGAGTCTTGGCCTTGTGTTGCTATTATTTTAGTTGAGCGTCACTATCTGAATCAACTATATCACATCATATGTTGTGGTTAGTCGACCATGTCAAACCAGGCCGACGAGGAAAGTTGCTTGATTAGTCTCACCCACCATTTCCATGGCCCCCATGCCTCATGGTCGATCTTTGACTCATTTTCAAGGTCCCATGCCACTTTCTGAGTCGCGATGAAATTTCCAAAACCTTGTCCATAGAGCACGGTATGCAGGCATTTCATAGGAAGTAATAAAGCAAGGAACCTATCAACATCTCTTGGCTTGAAAGCAAGGAACCTATCAACGTCTAATGTCCTCCAATGTTGATGAAACCATTGGTAGTCGATCTGTTATCTATTGCTGGTCCTGTCTTGGCAAAAGTCATGGAATAAACTTCTTACTTCGAGAGCGAAAAAATGAAAATATACAAGAGAGAGAGTAAAATATATTCATCTTGGAGTGCAAATGTGAGCATTCTGATGTCAGTACGTTGCAGGTGGAGACCTAATACTCTGAATATTGTCAACAGAAGTATTAACTTCACCATATGTAGCATGTACCAACTTTTCCTGGGAAGAATCAAGAATGTACTTGAGAAACAAAAAGGGACTAGAAAGAACAAGTAAAACTATGATACATTTACAGCAACTCATTGACATTGATGACCAGAACCAGAAGGGTGCAATTTTTACATACAAAAGCCTCACATACAGATTGCAGCTATGTGCACCCTCCCTCACAAAAAAATTAAAAATCAGATGGCAAAAAAGAATGATTGAATGAGCTTCTACTTCAACAGATCCTAATCAATGAAAGTCAATTTGATTACTAAATAGTTGTAACCATCGTCGTGTTTAAACTATCTGCTGCTTCTGGTGGGGGCTTTACATACTTTCCAATTGCTTTCTGGTGAGTCCGTCTCTTTATTCTTTCTATTTTTTCCCTACTTTTTTGCTTCTTCCTCTCTTTCTGCTTATTCCGTAAATGTCTCTCTTTTTCATACATACCTTGCCAAAAGACCTCTCCTGTTGATGGCCACAGCCACCGCCTCGTGGGTTGTTCGATGTCTGATTCCTCGGCCAACTCTTCATCCATGCTCTTTAGGGTGGAATCCGAGAACCATTTGACCCACATATGACCCCTGCGGCTCTTGAACTTATGTTGTTCCAGCATTGCACCAGTCTCAGGGTTCACATATACCATCCGCCTGGCACTGTGGTATGCCCAAACATTTACCAGTAGCTCAAGAAGCCGTGAATAGCAATGTTTGTCCTGCAATTCGCAAAAATAAACGTAATTAAATAAATCAAACCAATAGATATAGATGCCTCTGATAAACTAAGATCCTTCGAGAGCATCTTTATCGTGGGAGCTGCTTTCAGATACACGTGTTGTATCTGCCAGAAAACTGATCAAAGAAGAAGCAAATTACTTTTGACAAACTCAAATAACAGTGTCCACTTGAATGATGCTCGTTATACATTTCAGCATCCAATGCATCCACAAACATTCTGCACGTTAAAAAATTTCACATTAACAACCTTACCGAGAATAACAGTCAATAGTAATGTATAGCATCTCCAAAAAAACATCCACAACTGCAATATCTTTACCTAGAAAACATTACAAACTCTAGGAAGGACCGAGTCGGCAAAGCCCAGCTGTGCATGACAGACCACGTGTCCCCATCTACAGGCATTGGTGGTAAAGAATCCAAATTGTACTTCAAACCATACATCCTTTTAAGGGCTTCAGCAACCGCAAACCTTTAATTTACCATGTGGAGAAATTAGATCAAAGTTCAGTCTCCAACACACAAGGAGAGAAGACTTATGATTACAGGAATTTAAGTGTTATACATCATCTTAAGTATTACAAGAATATAGTTACAAGAAAAATAATCTAAAAGTTAAAACACCTTACTTGCAGTTTCCAGCATTTATAGCATCGCAGAATGACCAAAAGTCTTGTCCCAGGGGATTTCGTGTATCATTGTCCATGCTAACCCAAAAGTAGAGTGCATCTCCATGCCTTTTTGTTTGAATAGCATTTAACAATGCATTTTCAGCTATTCCAGACAAAGATGCCTGTTTCAATCCCGTATATTAATATACAGGAATGAGGACTTATCTATGAAAGACATAAAGATGAAAATAATACGTCGCCTTGCTGACACCTTTGTAAATTCTGTTTGTTATCGGGCTTTTAAGATATTACCCACCAATTTTCATTGCAGATAGTGTAAACACCTTTGAGAATATAATATGCAATGCATTTGTGGTGCATTTTCTTTTTTCAGGCAACAATAGTCATACCCATTTGTAGAAAAGAGGGATAAGCATAATGAGGAAGACATTATATATGTAATTGATTACACATACAATGCATATTTATTGTAGTGTGCAGTAATCATATGTTTAGTATCCTGGTTACAATAGATGATCTCATTATGCAATGCCTCTTATTATAGCTACATGAGGTGCTTAAAAACAGTACACGGCCCAAAAAGAATGTGTACCAATGATTGTGAAAAATACAATGAATAAAACAAAAACCTTTTTTTTTCTTTGGACTGAAAATCCATATATTATAAATGTTGTTATATAAGCACGATAACTTGGCATTATATTTAGTTAATTACTGAATCCTTTCATTACTTGTTGTCTGAAAAAGAAAAAGGAAAAACTTCTTATATCATGTATATGATTTATCCATGACACCATCAAACTTGCACTTTTATAGTGGCTCCAATGCCATGTATACAAACAGTTATTGGCCATAATCCAACTTTCAAAACAGTCGGGGATGAAACAAATGCAGAATGAGCATTGGTAGACAATGGAGAATTTTTCGATATCATGTGTATGCAACCAAGAAACAAAAATGTTGAGAGAGAGAGAGAGATCCCATACCTTCCTTGCTGTTGTCCTCCATGACTGAAAGCCTATCCATGCATTTTTATGTATACGGTCAATTCTGTTGGCAATAGAAAAGAAGGCTCCATATTCACCAAGCAGATCTCGATAATAAGGGTTATGAAGAAGTGGAAGGCGAGAAGGTGCGTCAATATCATCAGTCCTAGGCCTTCGACCTTTAGAGGACTACACGAATTTTGTTTAATGAAAACAGTCAGAAAGATCTCAAGGCATTCTCGACAGTATTGATATAGTGAAGAGATGAATAGGATATTTAGAGCATCAGCTAACAAGAAAATCACAACGCAGTCCTTGTGGCATAGATAAACTCAGTCCTTTTAGCATAGATATTCTCACATCATTTTGTTTTTGGTAAAACAATTGTAGTAAGATAATGTGTTCAATATCAGGTATATATTGTTCAACTAAATCTTTAATATGAATACAAGAGGACAAGACAAATTAGACAACTCACCAACCCAATTCCTCGATATAGAGAGGTCCGGTGTAAGAAAGGCCAGGTCCCTTCCCCAAAGTAAGGTTCATATATGCACAATGGTTGGCCTGTCCTTTCAATCTCCCCTTCATCCCTTTCATGCAAATCATTCCTGGTACGATCAGCTTTTTTGGCATTTCGATATACTTCTTCCCATGTTCCATGATATTGATCAGTTCTATCCTTTAACTGCACAAATAATCGAGGTGGGTATATTTATATATAAATAGACAAAACAATTTTGTGCAAGGAAACCACAAACTGATTTAATCCACAACATTGCTTACCAGCTCTCCCTCTTTTCTTCTCTTCATATTAGCCATCTCAGCATTCTTCTCTTCCTCCCATATGCTGTATATAAATGAATAATTGGTCCCAGGTATAGAATTAAGCTTCTGTTGTTCAGTATGATTATACTGCTCCTCAAAAGCATCTAAAAATGTGTAGCTTCTCAAATTTCTATCCAGATATGATGAATTTGATACTGCTTCAAACAAATTCCATAGCCATTTTTCTTTCCATTTGGGAGTGATTTCTGAAGCAGCCTTAGGTTGTGAAACTTCTGATGGAAGCTTGAGAACATTTTCGAGAAGTGAAGCGTATCCTTCAACAGTTTCCGCCACCATCAGGCTTTTTGCGGTACGTTTCCCCAACGAGGCAATGTTTCGAGATAGAGGTGATAGCTTTCCTTTTGGAATCACTTGTAATATGATTTGTGAAAGAACCCTGATATTTTCCCTCGGGTAAAGATAGCCATTCACCCTATCATCAACCTAATCAACATTGTTCATGCAGTTAGAAATCTACTAACAAAACATATATATTTCAAAAAAAAAAAAAA
>NC_020497.1:4216027-4220968 GCF_000184155.1 Fragaria vesca subsp. vesca
AAAAANAAAAAAAAAAAAAAAAAATACATACTGCCCATCATCCTTGCATGGAAAATTTCAGTGAATCCAAGCCAATTAGAAGCCATATTCAATTCAATAGATTTCGGAGAACCTTAAATATAGTTCAAAGTGAGTTAAGTTCTAAATATTCCAGTTTTTCTAAATAACATCCCGTCTAACACGAACTTTAATGCAGGGTCTGAAAGTCAATTCATGGCAAATACTCCTTCAAATGAGAAATGAGATTATATCAATAATAGTTTGCAAATAATCTCAGACTGTAAGACCTGCATGAGCACTAAAAACATGTTGCAAAAGCAAAACCATGAGGATGGAATGTGTAAAGCGCTACTGTACAAGCTAGAGTAAACTATAATTTTTAGTGAAGTCACAAGAACCAAGTAAAGAAAATAAGTTATTCACAAAGTTGACATTAATATATCTATAAATCAACAAGTGGTGAGACATTTTAGTAATTAGGGACAAGAGTATGAAGCGCACATATTTGCTGATCATGGAGAGATCTGGGGCAACCACTGTTTTCCCAAGGCACATGGCTTTGATTAAAATGTCTGGAAACGATTGCTCTTCAAGGAAGGATCCATATATCACGAGGTGGGATGTGCTTAGAACATTGTCTGCATCCACATCGATTGCTGCATGCTTCACAATGCCACTTGGGTACTTCAAGTTGTAAGCAATAGCCTAAGATCAGATCAACCAATAAGAAGCCTATATTAATTTATCACATCAGACGGACCAAAAATTTAAAACCCCAAAAATAAATTGAGCCATAGCTTGCATATACCCACCTCAACCACAGAACTATAGTTACTTGTTGAGTCTCCGCTCAAAACAATGATTTTGAGATGAGAGGAATTATTATCCAACAAAAAGTCCTCAAGAAGTGGCAGTAAAGCTCGCAGAACAATGGAATGTTCCAGCCACAGGCCCCTGTACAGAAATTTGCTTCCCACAATTGTAATTACAACATTCTCAGGCTCATTACCAGCGGAGCCCTGCAGATTGTCTATGTCTAAAGCCACGATAGAATCTGAATCTGTCTTGCAAGCTTCAGCAGGAGAACCAGGAATAACAAAAAAGTTCCCGGCATCAAGTGTGGAGTAAATCATCTGCATAAGTACAGATACCAATCAAACTTCTAGTATCAGTACTAGATGCCTGGCTAAATATTCACTCCCATTGTCTACACTGTTTTAGCTACACCTTTACGTAGATATACAATGGTCAGCAGTCACCAATCAGTGCTTGTACATGTCTATTGCATTTACTAAATGGTAACACATCCGACCTATAATGCTACAAAATATTCATTTTTTATGCTTGGCAAGATCCAAAAACCAAGATACCACCTGAGCCAAAGCCTTAATTATGGTGAACAATACATGGAGTCTAACTTCAATTCTAGTAACTAAGTCCTAACTCTCCCTCTCTTCCCTACATTATGTCTGATCAGATATAATATAAGGTAAATCACCCTTTTCATTCCAGATATTGTGGTGGAATGATAAAACTGAATCTACCATGTACTAAAAATTCATTTTTCCTGATAAAAATTACCGGAAGGAAATAATTTGGGAAGACAACAACAGTAGATCGGTTGAAGACTCTTTTCCAATCATTTAAAAGTTCAATCTGGCTACTTGAAGAGTATTTTCTTGATCGAGTGGCAAGCGCTTCTTCATGGATTGTCCATATGACAGGTAAAGACTTGAAAGGTTCCTGAACAAAACTGTCACAAGTAAAATCATTGACTTTGGTTGATACAGTTGTTTGATGGGAAAAATTAGATTACAAAAGTATGAATTAATGAAACAACTAGATATATAAAGCAAAATGCAGTGTCAATAAGAAAATGAATTGGTGCAATACATGTTAAAGAAATTAGAAAAAGAAAGAAGTTTTCACTGTGAACAAAAACAGAACCAGATATTTACACCCAAGTCTTGATGATCAAAGATGTTAAAAGAAAATTAAAAGACTAAAACAATGGCAAAAGAAGAAATTTAAAGCTTAATTATTCAAAATCATACTGTCACCCCTATATCACTCCATGGTTAAAAACTAGGAAGGAGTTTATCATCCCTTCGACCCAAATTTGCAATATCTGCATAAAATTGTGCTCTAGAAAAGGCCAAATATAGTTCTTTTGAAACTGTTGAGTTCACACTTGGAAAGACCTTTATGTTATAGAGCATAGTTCTAGACTTATTTCTGCAGTTTACAAGATGTTTCCATATCTTCGGATATCTTGTTCTTGTACTAAGAGTGTCTTCACAGAGAAAATAATAGAACTAAGTAGTCAATCGGAATTTTTGATGGAGATAACTTACCAAGAAAAGATGCCTTTGGCTTCAAGAGAGCTCACAAGTATGCCATTGTAACTGCAAGATACATACCTATCAATCAGATTCAACTGGAATTCACTAGATCCAATTACCTATCAAGCATGGGCTTTGGTCAAGTCAAATAAAGGCTAATTAAAAATATCAATTATTGAGAAGATAGAAGGGCTTATGAAGCTCAACCACTGAAGACAATGTAATTTGCACTCTAAATGAAGAGAACAAAGTTATGCGCTGTAGCATGAGCATTTTCATTGTTCTTTTATTAGATGATATAAGAAGTTCAGGACGTGTGAGAAAGTTAGCATGAGAATTCATACTTTAGCCAATCTACAACAATCTTTGGCTGATCACACGTTTGGATAATGGTAACCGGAACTCCTAAACTTTTCCAAGCGCCACGTGCAGGACCATCTTCAAGTGAATATACCTGCAACATTATAAACCACAAGTTAAATAAATAAACTCATATGCATCTCCTCAGTGTACAGTAACAAGTTCTGCCATGTATATATAATATATATGTTTAACACAGACTTCAACCTACAGCGTAAAGACTACTCGCCATCACTGAGACATGCATAAAAAGTAGCAAGCAGAGGAATACTAGTGATACACACTAGTACATTCGAACTTTCAAGTGAAAGCAAGGCCATCAAGTTAAATTCTGGTCATATTCCAGCCCCTAGTCTGGTGACGGGTTCCATGTTTTCCCCAAATTTCATCAGTTCTAGGAGGCCCAGCCCCAAAGGAAAATTCCATTTCAAATGGGGTCGAACCATCATTCCAGGAATTGCAGTCTGATACATTTCCATTATGTTACTATGATGTCAAATTTTACAAAATGCATAAAGGCAAATTACCCATAATTCATATCCAATCTCCTGTAAAGCAGCTGCCACAGTCACCATCTGTAGCTGGTGCGAATCAAACAACAGATCTGCGAAAACCTTCAAGTGAAAAATCCAAAAGCAAAAGGACTAATCAGTTCAAAATCACTGCAAGCTCAAACTCATGTAGAATGCAGTAAGTCAACAAAGCAGGCTATCCAATTACAACTTCAACTACCCAAAACACTAATCCAAACCAAAATGCACTATCTTACATCCAATTGCATACTTACCAATGCAAGCTGGGGTTTTCTGAGCCCAAAATGCTGCAGAGTCCTATTGAAACCAGAAGACAAACTAGCCTCTCTACCTTCTTTCCTAAACTTCTCCAAAAGCTTTGAAGGCTCAAATCTTATATCTTCCCCAAAATCCAATAACCCCAACTCTTTCACAAACCTCAAATCTCCATAATCCAGCTCCACATTCTTCTTCTGCAACAAACTCCCAGACTTCTCCACCACAGAACCAGGCAAGAACATTTGGAAAAGAACCACAAAGAAGAGGAACACAGCCACAGTGCAAATCCATAAGAGATAGTCAAGCTTCTTCAAAATCAAGAACCTTGAAAACCTCGATCTGGGTCTCTGTAAAAACAAGTGCCTGTCACTACTTCTGCCACCATTAGAAGACGAGCGAAGAAGAGGGTCTCTCTTCAATGGAACCCCACTTTCCAAAGAACCCATCTTTAGCTAGCTTCCCATAAATTTCCAAACACCCACATCAAAATCTTGAAAACCCAGATCAAGAATCAGAAACCCAACTCAAGAAACAGAGCTGCCGACATAGTGAACCAATAAGAAAGCAGGATAGAGTTGGGTTTGGTTTTTTCAAGGGAAGCTTGTGAAGTCAGTAAAAGAGAGGTCACCGATGGTTATATGATGAAGGGCTGTAGCAAGCAGTGATGTAGGTGATGAATTGGTTGTCTGATATTGACGTGGACTTTGAAGTTTTCTTTAGATTTAGCGACGAAAAATAGATTTGGAGACGAAAAAATTGGATTTTAAGAGAATATTGGACACGACAAAGATGGTTTGCTTTGGACCTGCAATAGCTAATAACTCGGGGCTTAATCCGATTTGGGCAATTTGTCTGTCTTTAAATCCTTTTTTATTTTCTGTAAATTACAAAACACTTCATCAAAATGTTGAAAATTCAAAATAAAGGAAAAAGAGGTGGCTATAGAAAGAAAGGATGGACTATTATCAGAGAGATGTAGTTGGTTTGCTCCAATTGGAAGAACTGCAATTGGTATTTGTTTTGATCACAAAGATGAAGTTGTTCAGATTGTTGAAATGGCATTGGTTGAGGATGTAATTTGTTCTCTAGTGTTTGTATGGATGAATTTAATGATATAGAATACAAATTTGTATGATATTTTTCATTAATTACAGAATATTCTAATGTCATGCTTATTGAAATATTTCACTTTTATTTTCTTATATACTTTAAAATTAATAGAATATTAAACTATTAGACCAAAAATATTTAAATAAATTTTTTATTGGAGTCTAAAGTAAGGGTTAATAGCCCAGTGTCGTTTGATCTAGTGACATAAGTCTCTCTTTGTAAATGAGAGGTTGTGAGTTCGACTCACGACAGACATACAAAGACTCCTACAGTTTTTACCACTAAGGTCAATCATTACTTTAAGGTAGATTATAATCTTTTGATATTGATACAAAAAA
>NC_020497.1:4220988-4224018 GCF_000184155.1 Fragaria vesca subsp. vesca
TTTTTTGTATCAATATTAAAAGATTACAATCCACCTCATAAAGTAATGATCAAGATTACAATCTTCCTCATAGAGTAATAATCAGCCTTAGTGATAGGAATTGTATGAGTCAATGTGTGTCATTAAGCAATTTTGAGATAATGTGAAAAGAAGTATGAAAGCTGTTAGTCAAAAATAAATTTCAAATGTGTAGCTAGCATGATATGCTTTAAACCCGCTCTTCTATGCATTTTATTTCATAATCACTGATATTCTAATTTGAGTGATTACATAGGAAACCAGACTTTTCCATTACATGATGTCATCCTCGATGATTCTAAGTTTATAACCATTATGGGCATCAAATTTTCATCCCTTACCGTTGGAATGGATTGTTACCTGTTTCACAATGTGTAGAGGTCAAAGAGCCTTTCAGTATAGTATTAACATATATAACATAATCAGACCAATAAAATAACATATAGAACATAAGTGTACAGAGAGCAAAGATTGTTTAACTAAATTACTGACAAAGCTGCAATTTTAGACAAACATAAAGATAAATAAAAGGGAGAGAAAACCATTGCAGATTAAATTACCTGACAAGATGAGCAAATTGGAGGAGAGACCATGATGCATGTAGCTGTCAAGATAATGAGAATTAGGGACATCTTCTTGTGGATCTGAATTGAATTTGATAATGAACGTCCCTACAATAATACACAAATAATGTGTTTGGCTTTGGATAATTCACAATTATATGCATGTTGCTTAAACTAATCTCAGTTTTCTAATGCCTTCTATATTCTACATCTGTTCCCAATACTAGACACGAGTCTGTTTTCAAGTTCTTCGTATAAGTGCTTTCTAATAACCACGTTTATAGTCCAGACTCCAGAGCTTAAGAAAGTTATTACTTTCCCAGTAATTGACTAATCTTGACTCACTGCATATCTGCATGCTTTTCTCTTTTTATTAAAAAAGGATGCCTCTCTTTTTGCTCATTTATTCGTTCCTGGTATACTTTATTTGCCCATAATGATGTATATGCTGCTAGCACATAGCAAAGATTATCAAAGAAATTCACCACCGAAAAGAAGATCAAATTAAAGGAATTTATCCAAAAATAAAAAAAGATACAAATATCAAAGGATTGGAATTTTAATTTAATAAAGTTGACATGGTTCAAACTTCAAAAGAATAACTTAATATCTATGTATTCTAACAAATAACAAATAGTGAAATGACTTGCTTCATTTATTTTAACATAGACATGCATATAACCGTAGTAACGTACTCTATATATTCGAATACCTATAATGAGACCTTAATTGGTACAATGTCATTTTCTCAAAGAATATAGCAATAAAGCTAAATGACTTAAACACACAAATACTGCTAAAAAAAAAAAAACAGACTTAAACACACAAATAAGACTTAAACACAAAAATGAATAAAACTAAAATGACCCGGACAACAGAATGTGTCCGACCTTTATTTAGTGATATTTATGAGTCTAGGATGATCGATTGATCACCTCTTTTTTGATGTTATTTTTAAGATATTCAACAAATGCACCGATGTAGTGGTCTTGCAGCTTGTGATCTCCAAAAGCTGCTCCAGCTTTCCTCGCATTGGTTCTCAGCTGCTCTCCTTCTTCTTCCACTATTGCTAGCCTCAATGATTTTGCTATTTCCTCTCTACTAAGCGATCCATCTTCGTTGCGCTTCACTTCGGCAGCCAGACCCTTCTCTACCAAAAGCCTTGCGTTCAAAGGTTGATCAAAAATTATTGGTAACACAACAAGGCAATGCCCAAATTGCAGAGTCTCAATCACAGAACCCCATCCAGAATGAAACAAAGAGCCCCCAATTGATGGGTGCCCCAAAATTTCCATTTGAGGCACCCATCCGAAGCAAACAAGCCCTTTCTCAGATGTTCTGTCAACAAAACCTAAAGGCAGAAAATCATCGACTTGGTCACTGTTATCTGAATTGGGTTTTATGAGTCCCCAAATAAATGGCAAATCCGAAAACTCCAACCCATGAGCTATCTCATGAAATTGTTCTTTGTTCAGCTTACACTCACCCCCAAGGTGTGTTCTGGAATGTACAAACACCACTGACCTAGGTTTTTGCTTGTCAAGACAATGAAACATCGACACATTGGAGTTTATTTCCCCTTTTGCCCTTTTCCTAGCTTGATCTGGAGGAAGTACACCAGTGGGAACCACTGGCTTTCCACTGATTTTCTTGTACACTTCCTAGTAGTCTCCTTCAATCTCATTACAAGTACGAAGTGCCAAAGCTTGACTTGCTGATTATCTTGGCAAGCCTAGAAGCTCCACTTATCCCAGTACTATCTGCACCCCAAAACCCTCGAGGCACATAAATTGCTTCATACTCCTTGAACGCCACCAAAGAAGGAAAGGCGATCCAGTCTGGTGGAGATGTCAAGCTTTTTGGTGATGGAAGAACATAGTTTCTGTTCACACCAGAGAGATTTTCAGGGGGGCCAAAGAATACACTGCTAGCCGCGGAGAAAGCAGAGAAGTAGACTAATGGAACGACATACTCTTTAGCAATGTCGACCACCCAATGAGCAGCGAAATCGAGTACTATCCAATCCGGCATTTGATATGCAATGAACTGTTTGATGGGTGTTTGAAGAAGATCGTATGCGATCATTAAGTTGTCGATTTTTTCAGAGGGTACGTCCACACTGGCCTCTGCTCCTTCCGGCGGAAGTCGGGATCCAAAGGAGGAAATGGAATGGGGACCAAGTGTATTAAAGGTTGTAAATCAGGTGAGATTTTGGGGAGCCTTTGAATGTTTCTCTGGTGTGGATATGAAAGAGACATGAACTTTGGCTTTGGCCAAGGCTATGGAGAGTTGAAAGAAGGGCATCAAATGGCCGAAGGCAGACCATGGAAGCATCACAACATGAAGCAGCTCTTTTCCCATTTTTGATATGTCTGGCTATCTGCAATTAGTTTGCTCATGCAATAACACAATGAAGGTCCTAGGGAGGGGGGGGGGGGGGGGGGGGGGG
>NC_020497.1:4224038-4237359 GCF_000184155.1 Fragaria vesca subsp. vesca
TTTAGCTATCCTGATAACAGGAAGACGTAGTAATAAATAAAAGAACAAGTACTGGAAAGTAAAAGAAATAACACCAGTACGTTTTTTATTTCGCAGAAACCCTGCACCAGGGAGAAAAACTGCGTGCCCCTAACTCTTGAGGGACAAACATTTCCACTATGTAAAACTCACTTCTTACAAGATTATAGTCTAGGGATACAACGACGATTTGCAATCCTGCCTAGTCTACCCACTAGTCTAGATCTATCTCTCCTGTCTTTGAGTGACTCACCTCACTCCTCACAAGATTATAGTCTAGGGATACAACAACGACTTGCTATCCTGCCTAGTCTACCTACTAGTCTAGACCTACCTCTCTTGTCTCTCAAGTGTTTACATATGAAGGTATAAGAAGAAGTTTCAACTCAAAACTCAGCTAACGCCTTTAACTGATTCTTTTAACTGATTCTTCTTGAACACTTCTCAGAATACTCAACTCAGAACTCAGCTAACGCCTTTAACTGATTCTTCTTGAACACTTCTCAGAATACTCAACTCAGAACTCAGCTATCCTAATTAGAGGGATTCTTCAGACCTCAGCTAACACCTTTAACTGACTCTCTAGAACTCAGCTCTCCTCGATCAACTGATCCTTCTTGAGTACTTCTGGGGTTGCTGCACTACCATCACTCATGATATGCAGAATGCTAATGGGTTTATGAAAAGAGTTTTTGCTCTTGCTCTTGCTCTAAGATTTACAATCACCAAGGGAAGACTTAGAGGCAAATGAGCAATGCAAGGTAAAACCTATACCCAGCTAAAACTATGTAGAAAACTACATCTTGAACAACCAAAGAGCAAGAAGAGACTTGCTCCATATATATAGGCAAAGTGCAAGCTAAAGGAGAGCATGCACGTTTACCAAAATGGGAGGCAACTTTTGGACTTTAGTCCTTGTCCAAACTCATAAAGTGAGAGGGCCAAAGGACAAACAAAGGCTCCAAGAGAGTAAAGACAAAACACAACTCTCTTATATGATAAAAGGTTTTGTGAATGATGGAGACACAACAAAACCTATTCCTATATGAGGACACATAGGCCAGCTGATAGCTTGGGCAGTGCATCACATGGCTCAGCAGCTGACTTGGTTTGTGTATCACAAAACCCAGTTGGCTAAAAAAGGAGCTGCCTAAAAGTGCCTTAGTCATGTGCTTATGGGTTGGAAGAACAACACAACCCTAGACTAACTTAGAGCTCAAGCACGATGAAAAATGTTTTGCTAAAAGAGATTTGAAATTCAAATACTGAACAGCTAAAGCAAAACCATTTAAATCTGCACGAAGTCAGACTCAGAGATTAGGATAGATACAACACGGGTATCCACCAAATCTGGATGGCAAGCAGAGCTGCCATCCTGAATGAATGTGATGCACATGCATGAACTACCTGATGTATATGAGATAAAAAACAAATAGCCAGCTAATATATTAGTTTGTGTATCACAAACCTAGCTGGAGCCTCTAAGCTCTAGTCATGTGGTCACGGGTTGGAAACACTACACAACCCTAGACTGACTTGAAGCACCAAGGCAACGACAAATGTTTTGCTAAAGGGGATTTGAATTCAAACAGGGGGAATTCAAACTAATGATACACAAATAGCAAAAGCATTTAGACATGCATACATATAGACCCAATAGATTAGGACAGATACACCAGGAGGTATCATCCGATCTAGGATGACAAGCAAAGCTGCCATTCTCAGTGAAAAACATGAGATGCATATGCATGAACTACCTGATGCACATGAGATCTTGGCAGGTCTTCATTCTTCACTTGTGATATCCTTACCATCAGGATATGTAGAATTCTCAGTGAAAAGCATCAGATGCATATGCACCAGTTACCTAGGACACATGTGATCTTGTCAAGTCTTCATTCTTCACTTGTGATATCCTTATCATCAGGATATATAAAATAGCTTGTGTCTTGTGTTTTGATCATAAAAGGGATAGCCAACAATCCTTATACCAACACACAATGTATATAGGATGGACGGTAACTATTTTTGATGTGCGTTATTGCATTATTTATCGAGTCACTTCTCCAAGGTACGTAATTAAAATGTGATGGATTGAATATCAATTCGACAAATTTAACAATGCACCAAATATCAATTAACATTGCATGAACTGATATGCAGGTGAGATTGTGACTTGTGTGAATGTTTGATTTAGTTAACTCCACCGATATAAGTAGTAAGTAGTAAAGTGAGCTAGGGACTCTTTGTGTGTTGGTATCTTTTGCTTCCAACATAAGTGATTTGACAAATCCACGTTGGAATATAGTGGAGGACTTCATGTCGTCATGAATGACTATCATGATGTGTGGGTTGGTTCGTTATCATGTCAACAAAGTAACCAAAAAATATCTGAATCTCATCCAATAATCTCAACCTTGGGTCTTTTTTCTTCAAAAGAAAATGGTGCCTTGAGCCTTACTTTTTTCTGCATCAATGTGGTAAACTTGGCCTTGAAATTGTAGTAGTATCTGACTGACTTTTATCAGATCACTAATCGAATGACAGATTTGTTGTTTGAATAATGCCAGTTATGATAAGAGATTCTAATCACTTATGAAGTCATTACTGGTTGTGAGATTTAATGCCACATCTAGGCAGAGGATAACCCATAACTGTTTGGTGAACATTCATAATCATAGTTTGGTCACCAAAGACAGAATTTGGATATTTAGATGGTAAATTTAGTTATTTACCTAAATCTTTCTCTTCCACCAATTTGATGCAGCTTGATGGAGCTTTTGAGGCCCCTTTTTTCATATACCTTTCTCGGTAAGATACCTATAATAGAAAGTCCATCATCAACTGCAACAAAATGCATACATACATTTTACTATGGAATCTACATATGGCTTAGCTCATATGAAGGTGTGCAAGATTTTACATGCATATCACACAGGCAATACTAATGTTTAAGAAGTTAGATCATGATGTTAAGGGTTCCGAAAGTGAAGATTCTACTTGAATTGATTACCTCTTTTTCCCGTTATGATCAACAGGAATAAGCTTGTCCACTTTGAGATCTCTGCTTGTAACAGATCCCATAAGCTAATGTATGTCCCCTGTCAAAAAAGTCTAGTCTTGACATACTCAGCTAGAGTGACAAGTTAAGACATTTACCATGCCAGAACATTTTGTCATTGCAATGCAGTAAATGTATTTGTTATTTCACATCTAGCCAGTAGAACAATAAAGGTTTCTTCACCTCCCACTTACTGAATGGATCGGAAGCTTCAAACTTCTTTGTGATACTCTTTAGTTGAAATCGAGGACATCAATCGTATTCGCGCAATGTACATTTTTCCCTTTCATACCATTCTAATTAGCTACCACAGTCCACAGCAACGACTAAATCGCTACCTTAACCCTCACTTAACCTAATCAACTGTGTAAACTGTTGCCATGATAGCTACTCAGCTTCCCCTTCTTTATTTGAACACATAAATGAGTGGGGGAGCATGTTGGCACATGAGACTATACTCCTTAAATCTATGCTGCATCAAAATTAGCTTTCCATGTTTATGTTTTTGTAGGAAACTTCATATTGGTATCAGCAATCCATCTTCTTCTCAGTTCTTATTTCTTTGCTCCCCCATTTCTTTATGCGCTTCGTCGTTTGCTCCACCTAAAATACATAGAAATCAACATCGAGTTGAACATGCAATATCAAAAAGGAAAACGTTTGTTATTTGTAAATTCTTCTTGCTCTACTTACCTCAGTGTCCCAGTTGGTTCTGGAAGTCATAATCAATAAGAACAAGATCTGTAGAGCGCTTCCACTTATTATGCCACCATACAGTCCCTAGGTTGTAATATCCACAAGCAGAACAAAATGTCACTACCAAGCAGAGAAATAGATTGTATATATGCATCATGATTTGTAAAGGAAAATAGACAAGTATTACCATTGGACCCAAGTTTGCTTTAAATCCCAGAAATATTGCCAAAGGGAGACCAAATAAATAATAAGCAGCGAAATTTATATAAGCTACCATCACTTGCCATCCACCTCCAACTGCAACCCCTGCATATGCAAAGTAGCCAAGAATCTGTTACACATAGAAAACTTGAGCAAAAACACAAAATGATCTAAGAGAAGCTAGCGGCACTAAAATTAGTTACCTGTCAAAACTTCTGCAACACTATTAAGAAGCATGGCTGCGCCGAGAAAGTATGCTAAATGAGCAACAGCTCGTTGCATAACTTTGCTGTCTGTGAAAACACTGGCAATGTGGTCTCCACTTAAGAAGATAGATGTCATAGACACAATCCCAACAACGAGAGATAGCAAGACTGCAACACAGATAGAGTATTTGGCCGCTCTTGGGTGCCCCATTCCAAGTTCATTTGAGACTCGAATGCTGGAGAATTACCAATGTGATGATAAAATATCATAGAAGCTCCAGAAAATTGGAAACAGTTGATAGTTTAGTATAGAAACATAAAAGAAAGTACCTTATAGCAGTATTCAGTCCAACCAAAATCATGGTTTCCCAACTTTGAAAGTTCAAGCTAATTAAAAAAGAAAAACAGAAAGAATTTTAGACTCGTTATCACAAATTATAACACAATGAATATGAAAAAGGGACAAAATTAATAGTAATGCTCTTACCATATGGAAAAGGAACCAAGGGCAATCACTGCATTCTCAAGTTGACCGGCGAGAATGTTCATACTCATGTGGTACCACCTCTCTAGGCAAATCATCATACATGAGGCAAGGGACAGCTTAGCAAATGCCCAAATGTCTTTGAATGCTAACCATGAAAATCCATTCCAACCTTCCTTGCACAAAAATACAGCATACACAAACTGACCAACTGCAACTTCCCAGAATGTGATGTTATAAGCTACAGCTGCACCATTGACCCCCAGCCGAGTACACTAATGAAAAGATAAAGGAGTCCTGTGTGTGTGACTAGAGCCACAAAGGAGATCCATGTAATGACGCCGACCTTGCTCTGAGCCTGAAGAAACTTCTGGGTGGGCAAATTGATGGCAAAGGCGAACATCTGAGGGATTATCAACAGACAATAGTTTCCAGCAAACTCGGCTATGCTGTCTTGTTGGCCTAAAATCTTGAGGAATGGAGTGGTGAAAATGTAAAGTGATGAGAGGAGAAAACAAGTGATGGTCAGGATGATGCATGAGCGCTGCATATAGATACCAAGTGAGTCAATTTGGCCTGCACCATAAGCTTGTCCACAAAGCGTTCCAAGTGCATTTGCCATACCTATCTGCGCTCACAATATGCAGGTCAAAACCATCAGATGAAATTTTTAGGCCTCATGCTATTAGCACCATGAAAAGACCTCTCTCTCTTGCATGAAGAAAGAAAGATACCATAAACATGTTACATAAATGTTTGTGTGTCCAAGACGTATTTCATAGCTGTGCATCTAGTAATCAATGGAGTAAATTATTTTTGCCCCCATGAATATCTTACCCCCATCAATGTCAAATCCTTACAGTTTATCCAAGTTCAATTTGTATTGCTATTAAGCCTTTCCCTATCAAAGTCGATGTTCTGTGACCTCTAGTGACTTCCTAATGAGCAGTTTCGGCGTTCCAAAATCAGAAATGGATCTTGAGAATCTTAGGAGCTGACTGTTACAAAATAAGAATTTGTACCTTCCGTTTTCGCAATGAAGATCAAAAACATTAGTCATATACGTACTATGTTAGTGAAGGCCAGCTTGTACATGATATTCGACAAAAGAAACTCAAAACAGCTAGTCATAGTACGTAAGTATTTTTTATAGTCATGTATCCATATGTAACTTATGTACTTTTTACTCTAGAAAATGACAGTAAACCTAACAAGGTATATCTTATTAATTTGGAGTTTTATACGAGAGAGAATCTATAGTCGTAACATGCAAACAATAATGCATAGATAAATAAGTAGTTAAGTATACAAATAAATAACGAGTATACAAACAAAGCAATACGAGTCGATGTCTCAATGACTGATAGGATTTGATTCCATAGAGATGCAAACTAACCAGGAAGCCAAAGGCGATGGCGTTGATGACATTATGAGCGAGGGAAATAGCAGAGAGCTCAAGATCTCCGAGATGTCCGACGAAGATGGTGGTGGTGGACTGGATGAGGAACTGAAAGAGACTCGTAAAAGCCACCGGAGCTGCAACTTTCCACAGCTTCACAGTCTCCTTCCAACAAACCGACACGCCCTCCCCGAAGGTCTTCACCGGAGCATAGTCGCGTTCCGGCTCCGCCTTGATGCTCAGCAAGGGAACTCTGCGCGTATCATCCATTTGAAGTTTGGCTAGAAATGAGTGCTGAGAAAAAGTGGTAGCTTAGCTCACTCCACTAAAGTAGTAATAATACATAGTGAAGTGGAGGTCAGACGTATTTATAAAATCAAATTATGATTACACCGAAACGAAGCAAAAATCCAGCGAGAAGAGGAAAAACAAAAAAAAAAACAAAAGATGCCTGTATCTATAATCTCTCAATCGAATTAACCCTACCAATTTTCCAATCAATGCAATGGTGAAATTTTTTGTATTTGGTTAAGTAATGGGTCCGGAGGAAAGCACAAGATCTGAACTATTCCATACAATAATCAAACCAAAGCTTCACACCTTCCTGATCATCACTTGAGTTTATTTTATTTTTTGGTTAGAAACGGGGGAGTACTCTCCAATCCCAATTTATTGAGAAAAATAGAAAAGAGTTGCAACTTACAACCAAACAGAAAAACAAACAGGGGTCACACATGAACATACATAAAGATGATATCAATGCCAAGACAGTATAGACAAGACTTATAGCTTAACACATTAATTCGAAAGTTTAGGAAACCAAGTTTATCACCCCGAAAATAATGAATGAAGAGAGGAGAAATGAGAAAGGTCTTCCCACCGCGTCATGCAAGACAAATACAAATCAATATTAACAAGAGCATGACACTTGATTGAGAAAAGCAAAAATACATGTCTGATATATCAAGACGTATTATCAAGACGTAAGCTAGGCATTATCAAGACGTACCTAGAAAGAAAAGAATCATGTAGTAATAGTTTATCATAATTTAGGTCTCTAGCAAAGAATGATCGAATGGTATATCCTTGTTTAACTAATCCATCTCTCTTATATATATTTAACATCGTTCTCAATCGATCAATACACACAAATATTTATTGACACGTAACTAACATTCATTGATACGCACCTAACTCAAAGAAGATATGATGCAAGCAACTACTCCAACATGGCCGTCCCTGTGTTAGTCGAGGCCCTAGATTGTAAAGGTTAAAAATTAGTTTTCATGAAAAATTTTATTAACCAATTAATTGAAATTCAAGAGTCAAATTAAACATTCATAATGAAAGGAAGTTAATCATTTTTATGTTAACAAGTTAATTGAATGTCAAATTGAACTCACAAAAATGGAAAGAAGTATATACAATTGGAGATAAAATCTGATAATTGATGTATATTTTTTATTTATAGTAAAAAACAGCTAAAAAGCAAACCAATTAATGAATTTTTAATAAAAATATTTATGAAAGTTTCAAATCTAGAGGCCCTTATAATTATGGGAGGCCCTAGACACCAGCCTAGTTGGTCTTGCCTCAAGGCCGGCCATGACTCTAAGAAACAAATAACTGTCAAGAAACAAGATGAGAATCACGAAAATAATACAGGATACAAGTCGAGTTCACCTTAAAAGCCATATATGCTTCCATTCTCTGACCTAGGCTAAGTCAATATCTTGACATGCCATATTGCCATGAACTCTATCTTGACAGAGCTAGGAATATCAAGATATTAATACTGTATATCCCTACAACTGATATATGCTAGGTGATCGAGATTGATAGTGAGAATGACATTTCTACGAGTACAATACAGCGATTGAGAACAAGGAATCAAATTCTCTTCCAAGAAGAATTAACTAACCAAAATCATAAACAATACTCTACCGGAACCAAAGCTTCACTCCTTCCATTTCCTTCACAAGCTCATAAACATAGTACTTGACAATTCACCAACAAAGAAAAAGAAAAAAAAAAAACAGAGAGAGAGACAAAAAGCTAGAATAATGGAAGGACGTTCGAAATCTAGCATAAAATTAGAGCTACTACGTAACTTCATGCATGATGATCACACCCATCAGTTTAGGTTGATCGATCACCTCTTATTTTGCAACATTATTTTTAAGATAGTTAACGAATGCACTAATGTAGTGATCATGTTGCAGCTTGTGATCTCCAATAACTGCAGCAGCTTTCCTTGCATTGCTTCGTAGCTGCTCTCCTTCTTCTTCCACCATTGCTAGCCTCAGTGATTTTGCTATTTCCCCTCTACTAAACGACCCGTCTTCGTTTCGCTTCACTTCGGCAGCCAGACCCTTCTCTACCAGAAGCCTTGCATTCAAAGGCTGATCATACATGAAGGGTAACACAACAAGGCCATGCCCAAATTGCAGAGTCTCAATCACCGAACCCCATCCAGAATGAAACAAAGAGCCCCCAATTGATGGGTGCCCCAAAATTTCCATTTGGGGCACCCATCCGAAGCAAACAAGCCCTTTCTCTGATGTTCTGTCAGTAAAACCTAAAGGCAAAAAATCATCCACTTCATCACTCTCAGTTGAATTAGGTTTTCTGAGTCCCCAAATAAATGGCTGTTCCGATAGCTCCAGCCCATGAGCCATCTCATGAACTTGTTCTTTGCTTAACCTACACTCACTCCCGAACCCCACAAACACAACTGACCTGGGTTTTTGCTTATCAAGCCAATCAAACATAGACGCATCGGAGTTTACTTCCCCTTCTGCCCTTTTCCCAGGTTGATCAGGAGGAAGTACACCAGTGGGAATCACTGGCTTTCCAGTAATTTTCTTGTACACTTCCAAGTAGTCTCCTTCAATCTCACTGCAAGTACGAATCGCCAAAACTTGACTTGCTGATACGATCTTGGCAAGCCTCCAAGCAAAACACATCCCAGTTTTATTTACTTCCCAAGCGAGAAGCCGTTTAACAGCTTCATAGTCCTTCAATGACAGCAAAGAAGGAAAAGTGATCCATTCTGGTGGAGATGTCAAGCTTTGTATCGTTGGGAGAACACCGTTTCTGGTTGCAGCAGTGAGATGTTCAGGGGGGCCAAAGAAAACACAGGTTGCAGCACTGAAAACTGAGAAGTAGGCTAGTGGAACATCATACTCTTTAGCAATGTCGACGACCCAGTGAGTAAAGAAATCGGCTATAATCCAATCCGGCATTTTATCTGCAATGAACTGCTTGATTGGTGTTTGCAGAAGATCAACTGCGACCTGTAAGTTTGCATACTGTTGTACGGGTACATCGACACTGGCCTCGGCTCCTTCCGGCAAGAAGTCAGGTTCCAGAGGAGGAAATGGAATGGGGACTAGGTTTATGAAAGGTTGCAAGTCGGGTGCGATTTTGGGGAGCCTTTCGATGTTTCTGGGTGTCGATATAAAGGATACATGAACTTTGGCCTTGGCCAAGGCTATAGAGAGTTGAAAGAAGGGCATCAAATGGCCAAAGGCAGACCATGGAAGCATCACAACATGAAGCTCCTTAACCATTTCTGACATATCTGCTGGCAAAAATTAGTTCGCTCAAATGCTCAACGTGCATAGAGCTGGCTCTGTGGGTTGAACTTTATAGGATGTAAGGCAATTATTTTTGCTGTGATGCATTACTGCATCATCTCTTCTTTTCTAAAAAAATATAACATATTGTCCCTACAACTGATATGCTTGTGTGTACCTCTTTGATAACAAAAATAGTGAGCAAAGTTGTATTTGATTCCATGAAACTAGTGCTTGATTACCGAGAGCATGACAAGCAGTCAACTAGTCGAATAATCCAGAAAGGCAGATACCAGACATTCCTCAACAAGTAGTCAACCACTTCATTACTGAACAAGATTTGCACAATTCTGTTCATAATTAACTAACCAAGCAGGCAAGCATCTTACCATATAGGGTGGGAAAAGAATAATGATTCCAACTTTCCAAGCAATTGAGTAACTAATAATCAACGGAAAAGCTCGAAACGAAAACACATATGTAATTATGTAAGTTCGAAGAATGCTAATGACGACGCAGATGTGGGTGATTTAAGAGCAAGGAATGGTTGCTGGCTCTATGCATATAGCCAATTAACCGCAATGTAGACATAAAATTTTCATATATCACCGGCCAGTACATATTGTGGTGGAATGATAAAACTGAATCTAACATGTACTTAAAATTCATTTTTCCTGATAAAAATTACCGGAAGGAAATAATTTGGGAAGACAATAACAGTAGATCGGTTGAAGACTCTTTTCCAATCATTTAAAAGTTCAATCTGGCTACTTGAAGAGTATTTTCTTGATCGAGTGGCAAGCGCTTCTTCATGGGTTGTCCATATGACAGGTAAAGACTTGAAAGGTTCCTGAACAAAACTGTCACAAGTAAAATCATTGACTTTGGTTGATACAGTTGTTTGATGGGAAAAATTAGATTACAAAAGTATCAATTAATGAAACAACTAGATATATAAAGCAAAATGCAGTGTCAATAAGAAAATGAATTGGCGCAATACATGTTAAAGAAATTAGAAAAAGAAAGAAGTTTTCACTGAGAACAAAAACAGAACCAGATATTTACACCCAAGTCTTGATGATCAAAGATGTTAAAAAGAAAATTAAAAGTCTAAAACAATGGCAAAAGAAGAAATTTAAAGCTTAATTATTCAAAATCATACTGTCACCCCTAAATCACTCCATGGTTAAAAACTAGGAAGGAGTTTATCATCCCTTCGACCCAAATTTGCAATATCTGCATAAAATTGTGCTAGAAAAGGCCAAATATAGTTCTTTTGAAACTAGCTGTTGAGTTCACACCTAGAAAGACCTTTATGTTATAGAGCATAGTTCTGGACTTATTTCTGCAGTTTACAAGATGTTTCCATATCTTCGGATACCTTGTTCTTGTACTAAGTGTCTTCACAGAGAAAATAATCTGAGTTTTTTACGGGGATAACTTACCAAGAAAAGATGCCTTTGGCTTCAAGAGAGCTCACAAGTATGCCATTGTAACTGCAAGATACATACCTATCAATCAGATTCAACCGGAAGTCACTAGATCGAATTACCTATCAAGCATGGGCTTTGGTCACGTCGAATAAAGGCTAATTAAAAATATCAATTATTGAGAAGATAGAAGGGCTTATGAAGCTCAACCACTGAAGACAATGTAATTTGCACTCTAAATGAAGAGAACAAAGTAATGTGCTGTAGCATGAGCATTTTCATTGTTCTTTTATTAGATGATATAAAAAGTTCAGGACGTGTGAGAAAGTTAGCATGAGAATTCGTACTTTAGCCAATCTACAACCATCTTTGGCTGATCACACGTTTGGATAATGGTAACCGGAACTCCTAAACTTTTCCAAGCGCCACGTGGAGGACCATCTTCAAGTGAATATACCTGCAACATTATAAACCACGAGTTAAATAAATAAACTCATATGCATCTCCTCAGTGTACAGTAACAAGTTCTGCCATGTATATACATGTTTAACACAGATATTGATACAAAAAACTTATCTGAAAATAAATTTTTTGTGGTAAATTATATTCTCGATCTATGAGTAGGGATTGTGATCTTTTAGATAAGTTTTTTGTATCAATATTAAAAGATTACAATCCACCTCATAAAATAATGATTGAGATTACAATCTACCTCATAGAGTAATGATCAGCCTTAGTGATAGGCATTAAGCAATTTTGAGATAATGTGAAAAGAAATATGAAAGTTGTTAGTCAAAAATAAATTTCAAATGTGTAGCTAACATGATATGCTTTAAACACGTTTTTCTATGCATTTTATTTCATAATCACTGATATTCTAATTTGAGTGATTACGTAAGAAATCAGACTTTTTCATTATATGATGTCGTCCTCAATATTTTAGATCATCGATGATGTAATCTAGTGAATAAATCTGTAGACAAAACATAATTATGAGTTTATAACCATTATGGGCATCAAATTTTCATCCCTTACCATTGGAATGGATTGTTACCTGTTTCATAATGTGTAGAGATCAAAGAGCCTTTCAGTATAGTATTAACATATAGAACATAATCAGACCAATAAAATAACATATAGAATGTACAGAGAGTAAAGATTGTTTAATTAAATTACTGACAAAGCTGCAATTTTAGACAAACATAAAGATAAATAAAAGGGAGAGAAAACCATTGTAGATTAAATTACTTGACAAGTTGAGCAAATTGGAGGAGAGACCATGATGCATGAAGCTGTCAAGATAATGAGAATAGGGACTTCTTCTTGTGGATCTGAATGGAATTTGATAATGAACGTCCCTACAATAATACACAAATAATGTGTTTGGCTTTGGATTATTCACAATTATATGCTTGTTGCTTCAACTAATTTAACCATATACTAAAGTATGGTTTACTGTTCATAATCACTGTTCACATCACATGAATAGTGCACAGACGACTTTACCCTTACTTTTGGTGGGTGTGATTCCGTTTATGTCCTCTATTTCTAAAAAACCACGAAATTACCATTAACCCTAGATATATGATTGTCTTCTATATAATTAGTTGTGGGTTGGGAAGTAATTTTTGAACTCTTATCTTCATTACCGTGTCTTTAACCATATACTAAAGTATGGTTTACTGTTCATAATCACTGTTCACATCACATGAATAGTGCACAGACGATTTTGCCCTTATTTTTGGTGAGTGTGATTCCATTTATACCCTCTGTTTCTAAAAAACCACGAAATTACCATTAACCCTAGATATATGATTGTCTTCTATATAATTAGTTGTGGGTTGGGAAGTAATTTTTGAACTCTTATCTTCATTACCGTGTCTCAATTTTTTATTTTCTTCGTAGATCTCACAAAGGGTATTGTTATCAAAGTCAATCTAAAATAGGGTAGTGGTATCATAGACCAAGGTTGAGCAAGTTTATTTTCTTAATTATTGAGGTGAAACAATTTTGGTTCTATTTTAGCAACAGAATATTAATTGAAGTACATACATCTTTGATTTGGCCAAAGAAATTATCTGGTTGCAAATCAACTCCTAATTAACAAAACGTACCAAGTTAATTTAAATATCGTGTGATGAAGTACTATGTTATATATACTGAAGCAATATATTTGGTTTTTGTTTTGTTTACTTTTAATTTACTTGGTTTCTCATCTTTGGTTTTAGTTTTGTTTACTTTTCAATTG
>NC_020497.1:4241545-4242557 GCF_000184155.1 Fragaria vesca subsp. vesca
CAATCCCGATAGACATGCAATAGTCATCAAAAGTCTTTGATGTAAATTCTCCAGCGTTATCCAGTCGAATTGACTTAATTGGATAATCCGGGTGGTGAGCCCGAAGTTTAATAATTTGTGCTAGGAGTTTTAGAAATGCAGCATTACGTGTGGACAAGAGCGCGACATGAGTCCAACGCGTTGAAGCATCCACCAGGACCATAAAGTATCGAAATGGTCCACATTCAGGATGGATGGGTCCACAAATATCACCTTGGATACGATGTAGAAATGGAATGTTCTCGGTGTTATCTTTAGCGTAAGACGGTCTCGATACTACTTTCGCTAAAGAGCAAGCTTTGCAAAACGAACGATGAGCGTTTGAAAGAGTCAACGACACATCAAGGGAAGAACGGCGCGCCTCAATTGTTTGAGGGGGCGGCCGAGCGGCAGCCATGAAGTTGGTGCCGAGCCCGGGAGACGTCAAAGTCCCCTTTAGGCCGTGGTGACCAGTTGAGGTGTCACCACCATGATTCAAAATGATATCATTTCCCAGATATTTTCGTTTTGATTTGAAGAAGGGATGTCTATGAGAATTACGCAGAATTCGGATCATCATGTCCCTTCCAGGATGACCAAGTCGATCATGCCAAAGCTTGTATGAGTCAGAGTCCCAAAGATCCTGTTTGGCGACTACATGGGATTCAATAATCCGAATCGTAGTAAGGTAAAGACCACTAGATTGACTCATGAGTTTCTCCAATATACGTTTGCGTCCGTATTCATGAGAAGTGATACACAAGAACTCAGTTCCATCTTCACAATGAGTTTCCAAGTGAAAGCCATTAGCGCGAATGTCCTTAAAGCTCAACAGGGTTCGGTGCCCTTTTGCGGCATAAAGAGCGTCCGTGACGTGGATCATAGTGCCATGAGGCAGAAAAAAGCGAGCGGTTCCACGCCCGAGGATCACAGGGGAAGATCCAATCATTGTCGTCACAGATGATTTACAAGGCACTAACTCAAGAAATAGTTG
>NC_020497.1:4242607-4312723 GCF_000184155.1 Fragaria vesca subsp. vesca
CATGTCGATGCGAGAGCAATCCCAGGATGGGTGACCTACTGGGAAGTTGCTCCTGAGCTGCCGGAAACAAAACCGTGAGGGCCGGTGGGCCCAAAGCGGACAATATCGTGTTACGGCGGAGCGGGTCCCGGGGTGTTACAAATGGTATCAGAGCCACTCTGCCGTGTGGTGCGAGTGTGCCGACGAGAGCGTCGGACTCCCAAGGGGGGTGGATTGTAATTATCCCACATCGGCCAAACGGAGAGGGGTTATGTGCTGTGTATGTACATGCCCACCTCCAATCTAATACGAGGCCTTTTGGTGGCTCAGCGGCTTCGGAGGGGATGGGTACTCCGAGGTTAAGCATGTCGATGCGAGAGCAATCCCAGGATGGGTGACCTACTGGGAAGTTGCTCCTGAGCTGCCGGAAACAAAACCGTGAGGGCCGGTGGGCCCAAAGCGGACAATATCGTGTTACGGCGGAGCGGGTCCCGGGGTGTTACAGAACAAGTCGTATTAGTTTTCTGTTGGAGACCCTGAAAAAGGTACTCAAATACAATGCTTTTGGTTTGTCTCTCTAGGGTTGATCAAACACAACCCTAAATGTTCGGAGTCGATCAAACACGACTCGGAAAAAAAAACGTGTGTGAAGGTGATCAAACACACCTTCAAAATAGCAATAACCAAAGTTGATCAAACACAACTTTGGACCCGGGGAGGATAACCGGGATTTTTAAACCTGCAAAGACACCGTCCCAAGCATAGAATGGAGTAGAAGAAGAGGAGAAAGTACTTTATCTCCCCCGAGGTTATTGAACTTTGAAGAGTTTTAGGGTTGTAAAGTAAACATACCGTAAAACTTGGATGCTTGATCGGACGAGAAGGAAGCAGTGGAGCGGACGGCCGGGGAGCGGCAGTCCTGGGCAACGGCGGTGGCGGCAGCAGCGGCGGCTGCGGCGGCGGCCGAGGAAGGGCCGAGGGTTTTCGGCTTTTGGTTTTAGGGTTTGGGAAAAACTATTAGCTCAAGGGTTTGAGCAAAGGGCTGATAACGTGATGAAGTGAAAGTAAATTAAGAATAGAGAATCGTGAAAGATGTGTATCTCATTCATTGATAGGAGCCCTTTATATAGGGAATTACACATTACCAGTATGGTAAGGATATGAATACATAGACCTAGTCTAACTACATATCCTATTGGCATAAGGCAAAGACACACATAAAGAATATCTAGAAAGATATAGAATATCCTAGAACAAGAATAAAAAAAAAATCAAAGGATCAGAATTTTAATTTAATAGAGTTGACATGGTTTAAACTTTAAAAGAATAACTTAATATCTATGTATTCTAACAAACAACAATACAGATAACAAATAATGCATGAAACAACTTATTACTTCATTTGCTTTAACATATCAGCCAATGACATACCCGACATGCATATAACGTACTCTATATATTCAAATACCTATAATGAGACCTTAATTGGAACTATGTCATTATCTCAAAGAATATAGCAATAAAGCTAAATGACTTAAACACACAAATACTGCTAAAAAAACAAAAACAAAAGACTTACAAATAAGACTTAAACACAAAAATGAATAAAGCTAAAATGACCCGGACAACAGAATGTATCCGACCTTTATTTAGTGATATCTATGAGTCTAGGATGATCGATTGATCACCTCTTTTTTGATGTTATTTTTAAGATATTCAACAAATGCACCGATGTAGTGGTCTTGCAGCTTGTGATCTCCAAAAACTGCACCAGCTTTCCTCGCATTGCTTCTCAGCTACTCTCCTTCTTCTTCCACCATTGCTAGCCTCAGTGATTTTGCTATTTCCTCTCTACTAAGCGACCCATCTTCGTTGTGCTTCACTTCGGCAGCCAGACCCTTCTCTACCAAAAACCTTGCGTTCAAAGGCTGATCAATAATGAAGGGTAACACAACAAGGCAATGCCCAAATTGCAGAGTCTCAATCACAGAACCCCATCCAGAATGAAACAAAGAGCCCCCAATTGATGGGTGCCCCAAAATTTCCATTTGAGGCACCCATCCGAAGCAAACAAGCCCTTTCTCAGATGTTCTGTCAACAAAACCTAAAGGCAGAAAATCATCGACTTGATCACTGTTAGCTGAATTGGGTTTTCTGAGTCCCCAAATAAATGGCAAATCTGAAAGCTCCAACCCATGAGCTATCTCATGAACTTGTTCTTTGCTCAGCTTACACTCACTCCCAAACCCCACAAACACCACTGACCTAGGTTTTTGCTTGTCAAGCCAATGAAGCATTGGCACATCGGAGTTTATTTCCCCTTTTGCCCTTTTCCTAGCTTGATCTGGAGGAAGTACACCAGTGGGAATCACTGGCTTTCCAGTGATTTTCTTGTACACTTCCAAGTAGTCTCCTTCAATCTCATTACAAGTACGAAGTGCCAAAGCTTGGCTTGCTGATATTATCTTGGCAAGCCTAGAAGCTCCACTTATCCCAGTACTATCTGCGCCCCAAAACCCTCGAGGCACATAAATTGCTATTCATACTCCTTGAACGCCACCAACGAAGGAAAGGTGATCCAGTCTGGTGGAGATGTCAAGCTTTTTGGTGATGGAAGAGCATAGTTTCTATTCACACCGGAGAGATTTTCAGGGGGGCCAAAGAATACACTGCTAGCTGCGGAGAAAGGAGAGAAGTATACTAATGGAACGGCATACTCTTTAGCAATGTCGACCACCCAATGAGCAGCGAAATCGGGTACTATCCAATCCGGCATTTGATTTGCAATGAACTGCTTGATGGGTGTTTGAAGAAGATCGTATGCGATCATTAAGTTGACGATTTTTTCAGAGGGTACGTCTACACTGGCCTCTGCTCCTTCCGGCAAGAAGTCGGGATCCAATGGAGGAAATGGAATGGGGACCAAGTGTATGAAAGGTTGTAAATCAGGTGAGATTTTGGGGAGCCTTTGAATGTTTCTCGGTGTGGATATGAAGGAGACATGAACTTTGGCTTTGGCCAAGGCTATGGAGAGTTGAAAGAAGGGCATCAAATGGCCGAAGGCAGACCATGGAAGCATCACAACATGAAACAGCTCTTTTTCCATTTTTGATATGTCTGGATATCTGCAATTAGTTTGCTCTTGCAATAACACGATGTATATAGGATAGACGGTAACTGTTACCTAACATTCATTAATACGCATCTAACTTAAAAAAATATGATGCAAAAAACTATATATTTAACACCATTCTCAATCGATTAATGTTGCACCAACACCGACATTGACACGGCGACACGACACGGCAACATGAAAATTCCTAAAAACATAAGATCTAACACAGGTTGGACACGGCAAATAATGAATATATTTATATATTTTTAATACATAAAAAAATACTAAAAATATGAAATATCATAAACTTATTTGTCAAAAAAATCCTAATTTTGTCTTCTAATTAATAAACCCAGTATAAACTTAAAGCACCAAAACCCTTCACTCTCCTCCACGGCGTTCCAACTCCAGTGCTTGTCCAACTAATGACGTAAACTATAGCTACTTAGAGCAATTTTAGCAGACTCTTTATTTTAGCTTTTAGCTATTTTAGAGAGCGTGTTTTTTAAAAAAAAAAAAATATTTTGGAGCTCCCAATAGACTAGCCAAAGTTTAGCTATTATAACTTTTAGCTATCTCGCTAGCTAAATATAGAGAGCGAGATAACTCATATGAGGCTAGCTATAATTTAATATATTCCTTATAAGATATTTTATTTGATATATAAATATATTTAGAGTATTTAATCTTTATTTGAAGAATAAGGTTGATGTAATGCTAGCTAAAATAGAGATTATTGATGCAACCACATTTCTAAAGTGGCTAGCCAAAATGACATTTTAGCTAATTTGACAAAAATTTAACTAAAAAATGGCTAGCATTGCTAAAGATGCTCTTATGATACTAAACACCCTATAATTCTTCCCCATTAAAAATTCCCACAACCCAAAAAATTCAAAAACTTTTCTCAAACATATATAAAACTCCAAAAACAAAAACCCCCATTAGCTAGAATATATTTTCTCTTTGCTTAATTCACCTCTTCTCAAAATCCCATTTATCTTTGCTTCACCTCTTCTTTTTCTTCTCCAGTCCTCCCTCCCAGTAATACACATTTATCAGTGGCCAAAGAGAAGCAGCAGAAAGGAGAGAAGAAGCTCTATTGTTTTGCGTTTTATTTTCTTTATTTTTATTTTTCTATTAGTAAAAATTGATGACGTGGTATGTTGGAGGATGACTTGGCGTATCGATCAAAGTGTTAGGGCGTGTCGGAAAAGTCAACATTTTTTGACACGCCAGGAGTGTCGGAGTGCCGACACTCCACTAGTATGAAGTGTCAGTGCAACATATATAGATACATATATATTCATCGACACATACCTAACATTCATTGATACACACCTAACTTAAAGAAGATATGATGTAAGCAATTATTCCAAGAAACACATAACTGTCAAGGAACAAGATGAGAATCACGAAAATAATACAGGACACAAGTTGAGTCCACCATAAAGCCATATATGCTTCCATTCTCTGACCTATATGCTTCCATTCTATAGTGAAAAGATTATAGTTTGCGCAGAATGATTTTCATTGATACAAGAGAAATTACATATACAATTACAGCTGAGCCTAATTAACTAAGAAAATATCTCACAATAATGAACTGTATTGGAAACAAATATTCACAGGTAAAGAGATTTCCTAATAGAGAAGATACTGAAGATCAAAACTCAATCAACAGAATATTTACCTAATACCTAGGCTAAGTCAATATCTTGACATGCCATGACCTCTATCTTGACTTTCATGGCAGAGAGAGACAGACAGCTAGAATAATGGAAGGATAGAGCTACTACGCTACTACGTAACTCCATGCATGGTGATCACACCCATCAGTTTAGGATGATCCATCACCTCTTATTTTGCGACATTATTTTTAAGATAGTTAACGAATGCACCAATGTAGTGATCATGTTGCTGCTTCTGATCTCCAATAACTGCAGCAGCTTTCCTCGCATTGCTTCTCAGCTGCTCTCCTTCTTCTTCCACCATTGCTAGCCTCAGTGATTTTGCTATTTCCTCTCTACTAAACGACCCGTCTTCGTTGCGCTTCACTTCGGCAGCCAGACCCTTCTCTACCAGAAGCCTTGCATTCAAAGGCTGATCATACATGAAGGGTAACACAACAAGGCAATGCCCAAATTGCAGAGTCTCAATCACCGAACCCCATCCAGAATGAAACAAAGAGCCCCGAATTGATGGGTGCCCCAAAATTTCCATTTGGGGCACCCATCCGAAGCAAACAAGCCCTTTCTCTGATGTTCTGTCAACAAAACCTAAAGGCAAAAAATCATCCACTTCATCACTCCTAGTTGAATGGGGTTTTCTGAGTCCCCAAATAAATGGCAGTTCCGATAGCTCCAGCCCATGAGCAATCTCATGAACTTGTTCTTTGCTTAACATACACTCACTCCCGAACCCCACAAACACGACTGACCTGGGTTTTTGCTTATCAAGCCAATCAAACATAGACGCATCGGAGTTTACTTCCCCTTCTGCCCTTTTCCCAGGTTGATCAGGAGGAAGTACACCAGTGGGAATCACTGGCTTTCCAGTAATTTTCTTGTACACTTCCAAGTAGTCTCCTTCAATCTCACTGCAAGTACGAATCGCCAAAACTTGACTTGCTGATACGATCTTGGCAAGCCTCCTGTTCAAACTCATCCCAGTTTTATTTACTTCCCAAGAGAGAAGCCGTTTAACGGCTTCATAGTCCTTCAATGCCAGCAAAGAAGGAAAAGTGATCCATTCTGGTGGAGATGTCAAGCTTTGTATCGTTGGGAGAACACCGTTTCTGGTTGCACCAGTGAGATGTTCAGGGGGGCCAAAGAAAACACAGGCTGCAGCACTGAAAACTGAGAAGTAGGCTAGTGGAACATCATACTCTTTAGCAATGTCGACCACCCAGTGAGTAAAGAAATCGGCTATAATCCAATCCGGCATTTTATCTGCAATGAACTGCTTGATTGGTGTTTGGAGAAGATCAACTGCGACCTGTAAGTTTGCATACTGTTGTTCCTGTTGTTCGGGTACATCAAAACTGGCCTCGGCTCCTTCCGGCAAGAAGTCAGGTTCCAGAGGAGGAAATGGAATGGGGACTAGGTTTATGAAAGGTTGCAAGTCGGGTGGGATTTTGGGGAGCCTTTCGATGTTTCTGGGTGTCGATATAAAGGATACATGAACTTTGGCCTTGGCCAAGGCTATGGAGAGTTGAAAGAAGGGCATCAAATGGCCAAAGGCAGACAATGGAAGCGTCACAACATGAAGCTCCTTAACCATTTCTGACATGTCTGCTGGCAAAAATTAGTTCGCTCAAATGCTCAATGTGCATAGAGCTGGCTCTGTACGTGGGTTGAACTTTATAGGATGTAAGGCAATTATTTTTGCTGTGATGCATTACTGCATTATCTCGTCTTTGCTAAAAAAAATTAATACATTGTCCCTCCAACTGATATCATATGCTTGAGTTGTATTTGATTCCATGAAAGTAGTGCTTGATTACCGAGAGCATGAACAAGCAGTCAACTAGTCGAATAATCCAGAAAGGCAGATACCAGACATTCCTCAACAAGTAGTCAACTACGTCATTACTGAACAAGATTTGCACAATTCTGTTCGTAATTAATTATTTACTAAGCAGGCATGCATCTTACTGTATAGAGTGGGAAAAAGACCAATGATTCCAACTTTCCAAACAATTGAGTAACTAATAATCAACGGAAAAGCTCGAATCGAAAACACATACAGTATGTAACTATGTAAGTTCGAAGAATGCTAATGACGACGCAGATGGGGGTGATTTGAGAGCAAGGAATGGTTGCTGGCTCTATGCATATAGCCAATTAACCGCAATGTAGACATAAAATTTTCATATATCACCGGCCAGCACATCTTCTTTTCAAATAGACAATATCTTTGATGCGCATAACAGTCGTAGCAGCAGTCTTACGTAGCAATCTGTACGTTTTAGTGTCGTTTTGAATCGTTTTAGTTGTTCTTTAAATTTTGAACGATAACTTAAAAAAAAAAGACAAAAAAGACAAAAAAGACAAAAAAAGAGGAAGAAGAAGAGGGCTTTTCATCCTCAATATCTTGGGTTCGACATTTCTAACACAAAAAAGAAAAGAGTATTATTGTTCCTTTTATGCCGCACCATAATATGGAGTTCATTTTAATTTTACTATATCAATCATCAACGAGTGTACTGCAATAACAACAATAGTGATAATAGTTGTATTTGATTATCCATGTAATGTTTTCAGAAATTGCAAGTTTGGTACGCCTATGAAAGAGTCGGTCATGAAATGTTCGTCATTAGCGAAGATAAGATTAACATACCCGAATGATGTATGAAGACGAATCAACATGGAAAACAACTACTTCATTACTGGACATCTGTGCACAATACAATTCTGTTCATTATTAAGCAGCCTACTGTAAGGCGCCATAGAGTGGGAAAAAGAATTTTGATTCCAAGCCATTGAATAATTAATGGCCAACAAAAAAGCTCGAAAACAAAAGACACAGGTGGGATTTACAGACATTTTGACTCACTTAGTGTGTGATGCTCAGATAGTCGGGTCTCAACTTGTTTCAATAAGGTCTCAGGAGACTGACCCAGTCTTCAGTTTTGTGCTTTTCTGTTTGACAAAGAAAGCTGATAGCAGACTTTTACTGCGAACAGGAACTCGCACGATCTGTCGATTTTGGTTGTCAAATGACCTGGCCGCTCCCAGTGGCCTGTATCCATCTACCGCATCCTGCAAGTGAAAAGAAGTTTCATAAGCTTAAGTTCCTCTCATCTCTTATCACAGGGATCAGATATTGGGGGCACGGCATATTTTACCCTATGTCCAGCAACGAATGATTCAGAACCAGGAACTCGACTAGGTAGCTGCAGATGAGCTCCTGAGGATTTTGTAGTGGCAGTCCCCTCATTATCTACATTCGTGTAGAACATGAGGAGTTATAATTTGTCAAGAGAATCTATTTTATTTTACAACTCACTGAAGCAGGACTAGACCATAAGATGATATATCATTCCACTAAAACATACCTAAAAGCTGGAAAACACCTGATGTATTTACAGATATTTTAGTGTCTGCAGAGCTGCATAAAGGAAATATCCAGAATCTTACATCATCATAAGAAAGAGACACAAACATAAAATGATTATGGTAACGTCGAAACCATATAATATATATTTCGTTTTAATCTCGGGATTACCTAGCCAGAGCCTGCGAAGTCCCCTTCAAGGTTGACTTTGTTTCTGAAGCTAAATGCCAGGAAAGAGTTTTTGATGCAGCGGCGCCTACATATTACACCTTGTTTAGCAACACCAAACTTATTACTCAATTACAAGAACAAGTGTAAAATCAACTGGAAAACAACGTACTTGACGGTTGAACATGTGGTCTTGCTTGATAAGCATGTTGCCTAGTATCAGTCTGTACATGTGGACTGAAATGTACCTTCTTATTGACAGAATCTAGCAACAAGGACAAAAGAAGAATATAAATGCTCAAATGTTGTTGAAAATAAGTTAATTGCAACTATTAGTTATTAACAATTGTCCTTACTGGGTAAAATATAGTGCTTGTGATGTCTTGGGATGAATGGCAACAGCTGCTGCTGCCTTGCACCTTCTTTATCCATGAATGTTTTGCATGTAAAAAGTTTCTGTGTATAAGAAAAGATAGTTCATTTAGTCATATCCATTTGATATTCTTTCTATTCTAACATGCACGAATGCAATTCACCTGGTTAAGGCAAGTAACTTTCAGGTCCATCGTTGAGACATCTAAGGTTTGCTGGTCAAGAAGGTCAGTTAACTTGTAGGCCACAGTACCAAGGTGATCAACAGCATTAACAAGGGCTCGTACAGCATAATCTTTCAGGTTATCCAGTACCCTATTACCAATATTTGTAAGCAAGAGATATTTATATTACAATCCTTGTAGATTCAAGACAGAAGATACAAGGCATGGTTAAAACATGCAGGTATGCACAACATGTTAGAACATGTGTCTTATTGCCAACTTGTGCAGATGCCACAATCTCTAGATAACAAGATTCCAGATAGACAGCAAAATGAGAAGGCCAATGACAAGTGAGCCTCCTACCTATAGGAACTATTGCATAGCAAATTTATGAACACTTTCTAAACTATTTCAGGAGTTTAAGTTGCATAGAAACCAAATCGACCACATTGAAGGAATGTTCTAATGCGGATGAATTCCAGCATCTGTGACAGTGTTATTTTCTTAAATGGAGCACCTTTGTCAGGAATTTGAGTTCATCAGTAGTTCAATACACATGAAAAATGTATACCAAATTTAAACAAAGTACACATTTTACATTGTTCATTAAATTCTGCTATATCCACTCTAAGATCCACTAATTCAGGGATACTGTAGACAAGGTAAGCACTCGGAACAGTTTGGCTGATACTGAACTCTGTTCATAATACTGTACATTACTTGTAAGATCTGCTACTGTTTACTCATCACAGGGCACATCTTATATACAGTTTGGCAACAAAATACGCTTCCAAGATAATCTCCCATAAAAACTATCTTTAGATGCATGAAAACAGCAATCATATCAAACATGACAAAAATCCTTACATTTGTTTCTGCTCGCTATGAAGATACGACTTTTCACAATATTCCGCAGCAGAGTAAAGCTGAGGCCTCAAGTTCTTGAGTTCCTGAAATAAACACAACACAAGGATCCCACCATCATAAAAACGCAACGCTAAGGGCTTTACTCCTCAAGCAGCACAACCATACGTCCATACCGATTCAATGAGTCATTAAGTCACAAAAGAAGTAACAACAAAACAAAAGGCTTCACCAAGCAATCAAAATACAGCTACATAAAGCCAATTTAAGGCCTCTGTTTCCTATCAGTAACCAAAATTAAGAGCATCACCTGCACATTACTACATAACCACACAGATTCAACAATTTCAGAGTCAAAATTCACCGAACAACAATTAAATTCAATCAAACTACGAAATGCGCCAGAACAAATCAAAATCAATCAAAAACCGAAACACTTATCAGATCCAATCCAAGACTCAGAGCCTCGCACAAACACAACAGCTTCAAACGGAGGAGTTGAGAATCGAACCTGTAAGGCCTTGACGAAGCTTTTGCTGCGCTCCATGGAGACCTCGTCGAAGGTCATGGCCGGCCGGGATTGCTCCAACTCCATCTCCGAGCGAACAGATTCCGGCGAAGATCAATCACTACCGAATTGCAGAGAGTCAACAGAAGTAAAGCATGTAATTACAGAGCCAAGTTAGATTTGGAGGTTGGGGGATTTGGTGAGAGTGGAAGAGAGAGGTAGAGACAGAGTGAGGTGGAAGCAACGCCAGGAATAGTAAAAAAAAATTTGGAGTGAAAATGACGGGGTATTTATTGCTGGGGGCTACAGAGATTTTTGCGGTAGTTAGATGATGGGGATGGATTTCCAGAAAGAAATTTAATTAACAGCAACTTGTTCTCTTCTCTATGGTCTTTTCTATTTTCGATTTTTTTCTTTTTGGAAAATATTCTTTTTAGTTTTTTTTTTCTAATTTGGAAAAGGTGATGATCTATGTAATTAGAGGGATTGAAATTATTTATTGTGTGATAGAATCTTGGTGGTAGGTAATCAAAATGGAATGATGGGAGAGATGATTGAGAGTGTGAGAGGATGATATCTTATTATCTTAGCAATCAAAGTATGTTGTGATTTTTTAATTATTGACTAAAATCATGGAGTGGGATATAATCATTTATGGTAAAGATATAATTTTTCTAACATTCATGTAGGCTTGCCTTGCAATGTGGGGAAGTTGAGAGGTCTAGTTCACACTTCAAAAATATTTGAGTTTGTCATTTTTTTTTTCTTCAAAAAAATAAATTTTATATAATAATAATCAACCATTACAACCATGTGAGATTTCGGTGGAGGATAACAAGTACTCACACTAATCCCTATGATTACAATGATCATGAACTGAAAAAGGTCCAAATGTAACTTACTTCTAACTCCATCCAAAAACCTCAATACCTCCTTACAGTCAAACTCAAGAAGAAACAACCTCATCAAGCATTATACACCAAGACAACCATCATACAGGGGCGTAGCTACATGGAGAGCAGGAGGTTCAATTAACCTCTCTCACCATCTTGCCACATCTATTGTTTTTAGATTTTTACTCATATATAAGAGTATTATAAACTCTCTGACTAATTTTGCCCTTCCAAATGTGATAACAAATATACTTGTTTTTTAGTTAGTTCATGAGATTAAAGCAAAAACAATGTGTTCATTTGTTTGTATTTATTTTATCTAATATTTTTATCTAACAAAAATATTTTTCCTACATAGTTAACTCGTCCAAATTAAATTTGACCCCTCTTAATATAATTTCTGGCTACGCCACTGCCATCATATATGCATGGGCAACCTCCCAATTACATTGACAATAAGAAAACACAAACGTTAATATCGGTAGTCATTGGACATGACATCAAACATGGCCCTACCAAAACCACCAATAACACCAACCAAAACCAACACCCTCGCCCAAAAGAAGGGATGACAAACAACACCAACAAAAAAAAAACAAAAACAAAAACAAAACCTAAACCCAGATCGACCTAGGCCTAACAAGACCCAAGCCTAACCCCCATCCAATCCTCATGATGTAGTCCACCAAAGAACCCGGTCCAAAGAGTTTCCACTAATCTTGAGCACCATCTTGCTGCCCCACCATCAACATCGCCGCCACCCCCAAAGCATCATTGACCGCGTCCACCACGAGGAAGCCAACCACCCACGTTGCCACCTCTCGGATCTGCACAATAATTTGGCAGAGAGACTCGATCCAATTCACCGTTGATTGGGAAAAGGATAGATATAGGCCGCTGCCGCCTTCTCCCCGTCACGTCGCACCGCCACCCACACCATTTTCAATCATCGCCATAACCGGCTACAAGCCATCTTCGCCAGGGCACCCAAACAACAACTCAAAAACTACCAACAACTCTTTTGTTTTGATTCCCTTAGTAGCCCCCAACTCTCGTTCCACCACCATCAGCCTATAGGGCTCGACCACCGACTGGTCACCCTGAATTCCCGTCGGACAGCAACATCAACGGATGCACCCTCGGACTGAGGGAAGGAACAAACTTTGAAAACCCTAGGGAACTTCGAGTATTGCGGAGCAGAGGAGAGAAGCATGTTTGACTGTTTTTAAAAAGATTGCCACATTTATTTGAGTTTGTCATTTTATTCGAGTGATCGCATATAAGTTGTCTACGGGTTTAATATGTAAGTTTCGTCTTTGTTGATCGTATATGTTGTTTTACAAATTTGATGTCTAATTTTTTTTTCCAATACAAGTGTAAATTTTTATATAGCAAGAATTACCAATACTTATTAGAGCTAGTCATTCATTTGTATAGGATGAATTTAGTATACCTTCGGTTACAAAACATGTCTTAGCAGCGGCTGGTTTTGTTGTCAGAAATTCTCAAAGACACCCCCATGAGTTGTTTAATGGGAATGCAAGTTGCGGAAGCCATGGCTCCGCGTGAGGGTTTGTTAGTTTGTTACAACTAAAGCAGATCACAAACCAAGACTTGAATATCGAAGGAGGCTCCAGGTGCTTAATTGATATTCTACAACAAAAATCTGATTGTCCTTGAAGGATCAAATTTCAGGTTCAAGATATTCATGTCTTAGCGTCGCACTTCCATTCTATTTTCTACAAGCACATCTAGAGAGAAGCCATGTGTTTGCAGATGTAGGACATTCAATTTCTCACTGTATTTCTTGGTCTAATCAACTTTATCTCCAAGTCATTCATACCTTCTACTTTGAACAGTGTGGAGGGGGTTGTGACTAGGTTTTTTTTTTTTTTTTTTTTATTCCACAAGCAATTAAAATGCTACAACGTGTCTAACGTGAGTATTTCCCACTTACAAATGGGAGACTGATACCATTAGACCAAATGGTTCTAGGCGTGCTACAACGTGTCTAACGTGAGTACTTCCCACTTACAAATGGGAGACTGATACCACTAGACCAAATGGTTTTTGGCATGACGAGGTTTTTCGTTGTAGTTTTTTCTGCCATTTGTTTTTCTCAAAAAAAAAAAAAAAATTAATCATACTAAATGTGCCTCCCATTGTGATTCGATATTTTTTTTTGGTTATAAGGAAGGGTTAAGAGCCCCAAAAACAAACAAACTAAGCAATCACAAGTCTTGGTCGTAAAAGACATTCTTTGTCTTCTTGAAGCCTTCCCCTAATACAAGGAGGCGGATTCTCAAAGAAATGGTGTTCCAAGTTCAAAGAGTGCCCATTATTGGCTAAGTCATCTACCGACATATTGCATTCCCGATAGATATGAACACTAGAGCAATCCCGGTTCCTCAACCAAAGAGTTTTGTTCATTGTAAGAAGGCCATGAAGAGGATGGGTATCATCCCATTCTGTTTTAACCAACTTCATTACAAGAGCAGAATTAGACTCAACCAAAATATGAGTTACATTCTGTCTTGCTGCCATTTTCAAACCAATACATAGAGCCCATAATTCAGCCACAAGAATTTCTCCTACACCAAAATTAGTAGAAAAACCACAAACCCAGTCTCCATCACTATTTCGAATTAACCCCCCCGGGTGCTATGGAACCATTAAGAGCAGTTGCACCCATGATGCAATTGGGTGACCTATTTGTTAATTTCAGTCATTTCTTCAATGCACTAGAGCAATATTGTCTGACTGATTTGTAGCCCCTCATCAACAATAATTGCTTAGGCAATTGGGTTGCTGAAAATTGCCCACCCATTTGCCTGAGCAATTTGTGTGGAGCCCACATGCACATGGTTTCTTTATACAACTGAAATTTAATTATAGCCGTGGATTGCAATCCAACGGGTCTAATTAAATAAAAACGATCATTGGTAATATGAACAGTAGATTAGCTGACAAATTGCCTTCATTTGGTGCACTGACTAAAAGAATGCAATTACTAATTTTAGATGAATAGTGAATTAGCATTATTAATTTAATTGACAAATCAGCAATTGCTCTTGCCCAACGGGTGCAATTGCTCTAAGAGATAATCTTGAATGGAAGGAACTTGGGTGACAAGGGCTGGTCACCCATACACCCATAGCTGACCATAGCCACTAATATGGCAACATGTGTTCATCTCTCAGTTATTATCTTTTAAGCTGTTAACAAAGCTAACAGGGAGACTTCTTAAACATCAAAGACTTCAGAGAGAGATAAGTTCAAGCATAGGGGATTCTTGGGTCGAGCTTTCCATGGGGTTGAGTTGGGATTGGGGATAAAAAAAAGGGAAAAATCAGGTTTGCTTGAAGGGTATGTATATATTCGGCCGATGAGGATGATCTGTCGAGGACCAAGAGTTTGACAGATGAGGATCATGATGAGCTGAATGGATGCTTGAATTTGAATTTGGTGTTCAGCTAAGAAGAGATTCGGGAGATTTGTAACACCTTGGGTTCAGTTAAATTTTACAGGTAGACGAGGTAGATTAGAATTTTATGTTTTAAAGCCTAAGCGATATTCTTGTGAAACTAAAACAACAATTGGTGTGGGTGGGGAAACAATTTGGATCCAAGATCTGCTTGTGTTGTGCTTGAAGCCGTTACGGAACAATTGTACATATTGTGTAGTTATGTTGTGTTGGGTTTATTCAAGAATGGCTTCCTTATGAGGAAAAATTGTTCCTGCAATTCTTTCGTTCAGAGAAGATGAGAGAGAGGAGAGATGACACCGTCAGTTATGAAAGAAAAGAAATAAGTAGATGAACACGTGTTATGATATTAGTGGTCATGGTCAGCTAGAGATAACAATGGCTTGTCACCCAAGTTCTTCCATCTTGAACCATCAATATTGTGATTGTTGCCTCTACAGTCTACACCCACAGCTAGCATATTAGGACTTTTCCCAAAACTCACACGTGGATCTCCACCAACCAATCAGAATTTTCCGCGTTTTAACCAGCCGATAATTCCAATTATCCAAATTCCAAAATTATCCAAACAGATTTTCCTCTTCCCTTCCCGTCCAATAAAACCCCAAAAAATTCCAAAACACAAACCCAAAAATGGCATCACATTTCCGCTGAACACCAAAAAAAGCATTTCCAATGGCTCTTCTCGTTCCGTCACCGGAAATCTCCAGAGTCTTCTCTAACCCTAACCCTAACCCTAACCGTAACGGCTTCCGATTCCCGACGAACAATGACAAATTCGGGTCGAAATCCGTTAGGGTTTGCTCCGGGATTAAGGACAGTGCGGTGAGGACGTCGGAGTTGGACCGGAATTTAAGGCCGTACGGGCAGTTCTCGGCTCCGGTAAAGCAGGGTCCGAAGCCGAGCAAGGAAGATCAGGAGAAGCAGGAGTACTATGTGAATATGGGGTATGCGATTCGGACTCTCAGAGAGGAGCTTCCTGAGCTCTTCTTCAGAGAGCTCAGCCTCAACATTTACAGGTCTGAGTTTAATTTAATTTATTTATTTGTGGTTCGGTCTTCGTAGTTTTGGTTTGGTGGAATTGAGATTGTAGAATTGTATGAGAGCTAAGCAGTATGGTGATCTTTGGTAATATTGATTTTGCTAGAAACTTGTGGCTGTGGCAGGTGGAGATAAATGAAAATGCTGAATATTGGGGTATGAGAACAAGGACTAGTTAAACATTTGTGATAGGAAATGGAATTTCGTTGTGATTTTGTTTAGCTAGTTGTTCAATTGAGGCTTAAGTATAAGTATAATGTTGCATTAGTATTCTTAGTATTCTAGTGCTTGGATTGACTGTGAAACTTGGTATCCCCGCAAACGATTACGTTTGCTCAAGAGAAGTTTAGTTCGGAAATTATTGGTTTAAGCTGTAGATGTATGTGGATATTGATTATTAATCACTATGGCTGTAGAAATTGAGCTAGGGAAGGAGATGACTCATGACTGTGTTTTCATTACTGTATTCTGTAGGGCTTGGTTATTGTATGTTTTTTTTTGTTATATTAGGGTACACCTTCATGATGTTGAATGTGGATTGAAACAAGTGTGTGGTTTTAGGTTGAGAAGTTAGCTAGGTTGTGTTGTGCATGTGCTTGAGAGAGCCATGACTTGATGATGGTTTGCTAATCAGTAGACTGGCTATGTGAGTATTTGCAGCACAAATGTGTGTTCATTTCCTTGTACTTTGTTATTGTGAGTCGTGTCAACCTTATTGTCAAGGTCATCAAGAAGTTGTTTATATTACATGGGTTTTGGTTGACAATATGCTGATATGTCCTTTGTATTCTGTATAGGGACGATATCACATTCAAAGATCCGATCAATACCTTTACGGGCATTGAGAATTACAAGTCTATATTTTCGGCACTACGTTTCCATGGCCAGATATTTTTCAAGGCCTTGTGGGTTGATGTCATTAGTGTATTGCAGCCACTGGACAATGTTGTAATGGTTCGCTGGACTATTCATGGCATGCCACGAGTTCCTTGGGAAAGTCGGGGTCGGTTTGATGGAACCTCTGAGTACAAACTTGACAAGAAAGGCAAGATCTATGAGCATCGTGTTGATAACATTGCTCTGAATTCGCCTCCGAAGTTTCAGATGCTGGGCGTAGGCGACATAATGCAATCTCTTGGGTGCCCCTCCACTCCGAAGCCGACTTTTTTTGAAACTTCATCATTGCCATCTTCAAAGAGGACTTGATGATGCCTAGTTCTTTCATGCTGTGCACAGTCAAGTAAATCTCGAGTTAGAGTTGACATATATAACAGTGACAAAAAGTTGGTTTAGATTGCAAAATGTTGCCCAAGTTGATGAGGCACTGCCAGACTAGAATAGCGGATATCAAATGTATTTATCAGTTTAAACTACTCAGATTGACAGATTCTGAGTTCTGCCATATACAATGCTTGTGTACTCTGTATAGTATGAGATGATAGCAGGTTCCTCATGATCCTAGAATTCCATCTTATTGTAATATCATATCATAGAACGCATATCATCAGTGACCACGGCCACGAGAACGCTTCACTTTTGGTTACTTGACTTATGAAAAGAAAGGCACAGTTTTGTAATTCGGTGCCATTTACATTGTTAATATGTCATTAGTTCTGGGTGGCCTTCGCAAATGAACCCAGAATATACAAGAGACTACGACAAGTTTAGAAGGCAATGGAGCATGAGACAATTAGCACAGGACCAGTTATTTCCCAGAAGCACTCCAAGTGATTACCAAACAATATGACGAAACCCGTTGCAGCCTTTACATGCTTCATATTTGCAACGTTTGAAACCTCATTTGGCAAGTGCCACACCATAGTCGAGGTTGGTCTGATTGCGAGTCTGAAAACAAAAAGGGTCTAAAACGTGTAAATTGTAATCGGAAAACATTGAGACAAAGGGGAATTGGTGTTGATGAAGTCGAAGACTCACGTAGAAGTTTAAGACGAAGTATTGAATGGAACAGATTGATGTATAAATTATAGCAAAAATAACTAATATTACAAAATCAGTTGATGCGCATACTTCTCTATTTATCCTGATAAAAAGATACATATAACCTACACAAACTCATGAAATTAAATTTCTCAAACATCGAAACATATATGCTAGATGATGCACATTACAATATTTAGCGAGTGTAAATTTTCATGTGTTTACGGGAAGAGTAATTTAGAAGAAGTTTAATTGTTTATTATGTCTTTATGGTTTGCATGGTAGTCTGATACATGTGACATGTATCTCCTCTCCCGCAGGTCATAATCATTTAGAGTTGTCGATTTGCCGTAGAAGGCCATATTGGTTGTCATGTTTGTTAAGAGACTCGAAAAACATGGTTTGCCACTTTCTGGTCCTTAGTGAATCTGTTTAAAACTACTCCACGAATGCTAATCTCATATACTCAAAAGCCAAAGCAAATGTGTTTAAACCATATCATTTTCTGCAAGTAATGGACAGTGGGATACTTTGATCCGCATGAAAGTAGACTTGCGTGAATTAGTGGCGGAGCCAGGGCTAAATTATTACCCGGGCTAATTGTAGCACAAAAAAAATTCCAACGAATTTTGACGTATTGTGCGAGAAATTTTTATAAAAAATATAACTAAATCTTATAAAACGAGACCGTAAAACTTCAATCGTATGAGATTTATAAGATGTAACAGGGTTTAAGAGATCTATGATTAACTTTTATCAACCGTAATAACTTTTAGTCAAACTCACACATAAATATAATAACAAAAAAGCTGTATTTCAACTATAGATGCCTCTCTCTGTTCATCTTCGTCTCTCTCTTCCCAAACAATTCTCAGTTACCATACTCGGAGTCTCTTCGCTAGAGCCTTCAACCTTGTCTCTCAAAGACTCAAACACCAACACCCCAAAATCTCATCGAATCCCAATCACCATAACTCCATAAGTAATCCCAGCAGACTCATTCTTTCTCTTTCTCTTCTGAGTGATGGTGCTAGAGAGAGAAACTAAAACTCATGACTAGATCCTTCACCAACCAGCAAACCTAACCTGATTAATTCACCCATTATCAGCCACAGTTACCTACGGCTATAGCTTCGTCTTGACAATCCCGACCCGGTGACTTCAAACTTCAATTTATGAAACAGAATTCATATTATGTATCTGGTATGGAATCTGCCAAAGAATAAACATTATGCATTTGAGCATGGTGTAGATTTTTTTCCAGGTTTTGGATTCTCACCTAGGCTCCTGCCCAGTCTGGCTCCATCACTGTGCGTGATACACATGAATGTTACCAATAAGATAAGTGAAAAGATTGAAATACCATGAGTCACTATCCCTTATCAATAAAGTGAGAATAATGATTCATTTATCATTATTCGTGCTTAAATGTGAACGAAAATATCCGGCAAATACGCCAATAAAAAAAGAATCACTCATATATAGAATACTAATAACGCTTGTTTATTGTGAAACCCTAATGATAAATATTAATTGAACCGAAAAAATAGTTCCAAGAAAGAGAACTCTCTCGTATATCTCACCAACCAGCCAAATAATTGGACAGAAACTCATTATACAAAGACCAATTAGAGCAGCCCATTAATATAGATTTCAATTTCGAGATATCATATTGTGAAACCATGAATGAAGTCCTCTTTAATCTCCTTTCCTTATCATGGCAGGATCCTATACCCTATCAATTACTCTGTTAGTTTAAAACAAAACAATTAGACATGTTTATCAAGGACTTGGTAAGAAGGACAATATGAAATTGATAGCTGGATTCGTTTTGATGACCTAGGTGGGTGTTGCAGAGAGAGGTCCTGGATAGAATTTACATTGTGTGGCATCAAGCGAATAAGTCCGGCGCTGCTCAAAGTCCTGGTCCTCTCTCGCAGGCGCAAACAACTCCTGCAACGCGCAATGCCACCTTCAAAGGCTCCGCGCTCTTCGCGCCACCTTCCAAAATATATTTTCTTCTTTTGTTTTTTGCTTTCATATCTCGACAGTAACTCATCTGCTATCTTGGGGAATCTTTTCGGTCGTAGGGTTTTGTAGTTGCCATCATGATTAGTAAACATGAAGTGTATAAGAGAAAGATACCTATGTGTATTATTTAGAAAATTGTGTAAATTTCATGTTGAGCTTCTCGTATCATTTGGCATAATATAGTGAAGTCTTTCATTCGTTAGCATAAGGCTGTAAGTTTGACTCACGTAATAGGTTACTCGCTCATAAACATAGTATACACTATAATATGAACGATAAATGACATAACAAATCAGACCGACACTATTCCTACTAAAATCATACCCAATTGAACAAAAAAGACAACAATGTATATTTGAGTTATGTTTTCAAAAACCCATGTGCATCTCCTAACATGTCTCATTTTCTTTTCTTAATATGTAAGATGTTAGAACTAAAACCTTACGCAAAAACTCTCTAAGCCAAAGTAACTCGATTAAAGGTAGCAAGCGATAAGCTTTCATTGATTAGAAAAACCACATGTCCCGATCAAACATTTATGTAACGGTAAAAATTATTGCAGTTTATGCTCGATAATCAAGATAACCGACAATATTGAATTTGCACACAAAAAAACATGTCATTTGTTTATATTGTTAAAAAACAGATTAATCTGAATATAATTTGGGATTTTGGGGCGTGCACTGTACAAATTACAGTGATCTCATTGACTTTCTTAAAACCAATGAAGCTTAATTTTAGGGTTGTAGGAGGACTTGATGAGAAAAAATAGTCTCTCTCAGGTATAAATGTGCGATGAAAACAAAAACATTTCATATTAAATGGAACCTCATCACAAAACGCTGGATATTCACATGCCAGGCCGGACCCCTTCCACGTGTCGCAATCCCATTGAACAACTCAAACACAATGGACGACGCGCTGTAAACAACCTAGCTCAGCCTCTCCATATAAAACAAACACCGCCCTCTAAATTTAGAACCCAAAAAAAAAAACCCAGAATATCATCGCCACCCAGAAATCAAAACAGATCCAGAAACCAAAAAAAAAAAAAAAACCCAAGTTCAGATAACCGGAGAAACAAACCAACTGGGATATACCAGTCTCAGGGTTTGATTTCTTGAAGGTGTCTTTTATTTTTATTGTCTTGGGCATTATTAATGGAAATGGAGAAGAATCGGAAGTACATCACGACGGAGGAGCTGAGATTACACAACAAGCCTGACGATTTATGGATCTCTATCCAGGGGAAGGCGTATAATGTCACCGACTGGGTGAAGGACCACCCGGGTGGAGCTGAGCCTCTGATGAATCTGGCAGGGCAGGACGTGACGGACGCGTTCATTGCTTATCATCCCGGCACGGCTTGGGCTTACCTGGACAAGTTGTTCACCGGGTATTACGTCAGAGATTTCAAGGTGTCTGATGTGTCGAGGGATTACCGGAAGTTGTATTCCGAGTTTCTGAAGATGGGGCTTTTTGAGAAGAAGGGGCATGTGCAGCTGTATAATATGGCGAGCGTGGCGGTGATGCTGGGGATGGTTGTGTATGGGGTGGTGAGATCTGAGAGTAGTTTGGTGCATATGGGGTGTGGGTTTTTGTTGGGTTTGTTGTGGATTGTTGCGGCGTATATGGGTCATGATTCAGGGCATTATGTGGTGATGAAGAGCGAGTTTTGGAACAGTGTGACACAGATTCTGGCGGGGAATTGCGTTACGGGGATCAGCATTGCTTGGTGGAAGTGGACTCATAATGCGCATCATATTGCTTGCAACAGTTTGGATTATGACCCTGATCTGCAGCACGTTCCGGTGTTTGCTGTGTCCACAAAGTTCTTTCATTCGCTGACTTCGGTGTTTTATGGGAGGGAGCTGACGTTTGATGGCGTGGCGAGGTTTTTGATTGGGTACCAGCATTTTACTTACTATCCGGTGATGATTTTCGGGCGGATTAATCTGTTTATACAGACGTTTTTGTTGCTGTTCTCCAAGAGGCCTGTGCCGAATAGGTTGAAGAACATATTTGGGATCCTTGTGTTCTGGACTTGGTTTCCTCTGTTGGTTTCGTGCCTACCGAATTGGGGGGAGAGGGTGATGTTTGTGCTGATTGCGTTTGCGGTCACGGCTCTGCAGCATGTTCAGTTCACATTGAACCATTTCTCTGGGGATACATATGTTGGGCCTCCCAAGGGGAATGATTGGTTTGAGAAGCAGACAGCTGGGACTATTGACATTTCGTGTTCGAGTTATATGGATTGGCTCTTTGGTGGGTTGCAGTTTCAGCTTGAGCACCATTTGTTCCCCAGGTTGCCTCGCTGCCAATTGAGGAAGGTTTCGCCCATCATTCAAGAGCTGTGCAAGAAGCACAGTTTGCCTTACAGGAGCTTGTCATTCTGGGAAGCCAATGTGTCCACCATTAGAACTCTTAGGACTGCTGCCCTGCAGGCTAGGGACCTGACCAACCCTGTTCCAAAGAACTTGGTCTGGGAGGCTCTTAACACCCATGGTTGAGAGTTTTGCGTGTCAAGGTATCTAATTCTAGGATGAAAAAAGTGATTATTATTTCTCAGAGGCCTTTTGCAATTGAAATTTGATGTTATATTTGACATTTTTTTTGCTATATGTGATTCAAGTATGTTTATCTATCTCTACACCTCTCTAGGATTTTATTAACTATCGGAGTTTCGGCCGATTTACATTTTCAAGTATATTATAGAGTATGTATATCCATTGATTTTGTAAATCTTGTTTTTTTTTTGGTCGAATTTTTCTACCTTGTTGTTCTTTTCTTTTGTGAAGATTTCCCTGATATTATTGAGAAGAAAAGCAGTTCACGGACCATTTGTTTGAACATTTTCTTGAGCATTACTTTTGGTTTATGAATCTTTCATTACTTTGATCGGCAACATAAGATGCCTACTTGTATTTGTAGTTTGTGGGGAGCATCTAGTCTAACTACTATTCAGTAGTAACGTCTCTTTTGAAAAAGACCCAGCAACTTCAAATTTCCTTCCAGATTGTCATGACTAATTAAAGTGAGACTTGGTGTGCTAGACTTTATGCAGGCCATCATGCTTTTATGCTCTGTGGTTTCGGAGAACATTTCTTTTGACCAAAGCAGAAACCAGCAATGTTTTAGATATTTCGTGTCATGCTTTGTTGGAATGACTAGGCCGATGTCGCTCTCGACGTTGCATTATTTCTCCAGTAAACGTTGTTGTTGACTACTCGTTTCTTTGATAAACTGTGTTAAGGAAAGATTGGAACTCCCTACCTTCGACGTAGGGTGAATGCTTGGTGTCGAATAGCAAGAAATCGCAGTATCGATAAAGACCAATAGGGTTGCTTTCTTTGCTTCTGCAGAAAATTCAGTCAACAGCTGATATTTTGTTATTCTGGTATCTGATATGGTATCATGGGAAGACGTCAATATCCCTGGGTTTTGAAAGTGTTGGGCTTATTAGTTTGAACTAAAATGATTAGCTCCATGATGCAGTTGAAGAAAAGCCTGATTAGTATAAGAAGCACACAATCTGTATATATTTATGCATGATAATGATACAGGTAGAAATATACAAACATCACAAACAAACAATAGTATGAGTGTGATTTAGACTTTTAGCTAGAGGTGGTTCTTGATGGAAGCACTGTAGTGAGTCTGATCATCATAATACTTGGACCATAGCATGACCCCTCCATACTTGGAAGAACCTTTAATTGCTGGAAGCACTTGAGAAGTGAGATCATTGACAGGAATAAAGCCACTTCCAGCAGCGTCCGGAGCAGCTGGTAGACCTAGGAATATCTTTGTAGCCGGAATATCGGAAACCCACTGCTTCCATGCACTTTCAAGGTCGCTTAGATCGGCCGAGTATTGGCATGGAGGGTTGTTGTAGAATTGAACCCAAACGTAGTCGAAAAGGCCTGTCTTGAGGGCTTCTCCAACCCAAGCATCAGGGAAAGGGCACTGGGGCGCTGCCGTCAAGTAAACCTTCTTACCCTTTTTGCTGTATGCGGAAAGGAATGTTGCGAGGTCATCCCAATGTAGGTTTGTTCCTCCCTCGATATCGAAATCAATTCCATCCAAGACAGCGTCACCAAGAGGGCGAGAAGATGAAGTTCCTCCCAAGAAATTGTTCCACAAATAGGTTGCAACCTGCCTTGCATCCTCTTTAGATGTGAGGTAGTAGCTCCCTGCTCCTCCTCCGATTGAAAGAATCACCTTAACCCCTTTTGCCTGGCACGACTTAATGTCGGAGCTCAAACCAGTGCAGCCATTAGTGTAGGGATCACAATGTCCGGCTAGGTTGATCATGGGAGTTTGGCCATTGCCGAATGTTGGGAGAAAAGCTAGGTTCACATAGTCATAGTTGCCTGTGGCACAAGTCTCTTCCAAGGTACCCTCGTTTCCATTTTGACCCCAGTAGATCGCAATGCCTGCAGCATCGGCTCCAATTTGTAGTGCTATAGATACTGAAATGAGGAGTGCCAGTGAAATAGCTAACTTCGGTACCATTCTGCACTGGAATTTGCTTAGTTAGGTGTGCTACTTTTCTTGTTACTTCTTGGTTATGGTAATGTTTGCAGAAGCATGTAGGTTTTATAGTCATAAATTGATCACTACTGATGGTGAAACCCTATTGCTTTGTGAAGAGTCCGTGCCTGAGAATTTGCTCGTTCCCCATCGGATTGCCTTTGCATCAAAATAACCAATGGTTGCAGATTGACGCACACGGCGTTTTAGAACATATCATTTCTTTGAAACATGTGATGATTAGCTCATAGATATTGCTAACACATAATTCAAACATTTAAATCTTTTGAGTTGGATTGTTGAGGTTCGGCTTCAACCTCTGGGCTCAATTTCATTCAACCTCTAATATTGAAATTTGAAAACCTTTTATATGCCAATGAACATGGTGCTCCATACATGTTCCAATAAAAGCCCAGAGAACCTTGTTCAATGCCAGGCTTTTCTTTGAAAAGGGGTTTGGAACCGCCTAACTGGGAGGCTCGAGCTCAATGGTGATTGTACGAGGGGACGTAATACCTACGACTCGAGTACGAGTACAAAACTTCTCATAGATAACATCCCATATAAGCGTAACCGTCTCATCCAGCCAATAATCAACTAAATAGGTAAATACTAACAACATTGTTTGCTTGGAAAATTAAAGAATGAATTGCACCCGTATAAGATAAGCCTTACAATCCTCCACAATATAACCCATCTCGGAGAGGGTTCTTCTCTGTATTGAGTTATAAATACTAGCCTCTTAACGGGTGTTTCGTCTAAAAAGGTGTTTCGTCTAAAAAACAAAACAAAACAAAGATGTAGTGGGATAATTTTGTAAATTAATATATAATTGGGCAAAAATGCAATAGATAAATCATATTACGTTCTTAACCTTGTCTAATATTTTCAAGTACACCTCAACATTTTGCAATATGAAGGGCAAATTGGAAAGTTTAATTTTTTGGTGAAGATTTGACACCAAAACTTGGGCTTCCCATTATAGGAGTTGAGATGAATAATACAATATGAACCATAATTTTAGTACCACTTGCATCAAACAATATGTGACAACTAATGTGACACGATCACATTATCCGATGATATAGTCATCAGGTTCCACATAAATGAGATACATATGACATATCTAAATGGCTAAATGTCTTTCACCCAGAGCCCCTCTACTAAGGTATTCATTTTTTTAACATATACGAGGGATGGGGGTTACACCAACTTTTTGATCACAAAATCACATCTTCACCGTTCAATATATAGTTTTATATGAGTAAATTACTTCAGTAAATTTTCAAAAATTTTGGTGATCGTTAAGGCATTTAAAACTACGATTTATAATTATAAGCATGAACGGTTCAGTTTGGCATATTTGGTTCGTTCATTGATTTAATCTTGTTCAACACCTTAACAATCATCAAATTGGCTGAAAATTTACATAATTAATCTATATATAAGGACCAACAAACTGAACGGTGGAGATTCAAAATATAATCGAAAAATTTGTGTAATCCCCTATCCCCCATCCTTCATATATGTTAAAAAAAAAAAGATCCCTTAGCGAAAGGGTCTGTTTCACCTACCACAACTCTACGAATATATTTCACATCTTCTTACACCTATCTATCTAAACAAATATGTATTAGGGTCTTCCTAGCTTTGTCTATGAATGTCTGTTTTTCGATGTGACTTTGTCTATGAATGTCGAATGCAATTTCAACCGTTCGTTTTGGTTTAGTCTTCGGTGAACTCACCATGAGCCGTAGCCTGTAGATTTCTAGATTCACTTGCTTTGATTGCAAGCATCTTGAAATAGCTTGGTTGAGTGGGTACCATATTATATGTATGGTTTCCATCTTCCCACGAATATTTGTCTGAACTTTAAAGAGCACCAAGGACTCTATAGTTTATAGTGGAAATGACGTTGTTCTATGTGCACATAGGAATCCCAGGCATAATTTCTTTCTTCTCACTCTTTTTTTCCCTAATTTATTAACAGAAAATCAATTTCGAGAGTCATGATACATCGTCAAGTGAGAAAAATATTTATAAGTTGTTGTACATGACATGTGTATAGTACGATGAGAGCACATGTAGAAGATGGGTGATGAACATTTTAGAATTTACTTTGATCCACGTGACATGACTGGGTAACTAAAGATTTTTCCACTCAAACAAAACCATGTTGGTGATGAGGTGATGAGCAACGACAAATTCTCATATATGACCTAACTTTAGTTACATGATCGGGGCAAACAAAGGAAGCTTCATCATTATGTCCCTTCTAACAAACTTTTTTTCTCCCAGCTGCTACTAAGAGCAAGTTCACCCGTTTGGTCAAAAGGTCAGGGTCACTGGGTCATTTGGTCACTGGGTCAAGATATTATTCATTGTCACTGGATCTGTGTTTCCACCCGTTATGTTTTTTGACCACTGGATCTATTCACTGTCACTGTTCATTTAATAATTTATAATTTCATTTTTTGTAAAATTACAATATATTTGAAGTAACTAAAATTATTAGAAAGCGTAATTGAAATATATATGATGGAAATAGATGGAAGGTTAAGGTATATAGCACCACAAATAAACCTTTTTTGGGGTTTGAGACGTAAAATAAATGGTAGGTGGTCGTGGAAATTTTTTAGAATTTTTGTCACTGTTTTTGTTTGTTTTTTTCTTTAAGAAGGATCACACTGCTTTGTTATACTTATATACAGACATAAATTAATTTTACACCCTAGATCTTCATTGAAGGAAATATACGGTCTATATTCAATTAACATTCTCAATTTTCTAAGCTAACCAATGAGTAGTCACCACGTGGAGTATGTAGTCCCATTTGTTTAGCACACAATAGACTCTCTCTCTCTCTCTCCACATGAAGGCTCAGTGGACCCACATCTTTTGTTAGGTCTAGCTGGCAACCGGCTTCTCTGGGTCATAAATTAAGTCAAGATACTGACCTTTTTCTTAGGCCGGGTTAGTAAATGTTAAAACAAAGCCAGTCAACAAACCACCGGTGAAAGTAAGTTTTTTTGAAATCATGGTCACCACCTCAGCAATCATAGGTGGAGACCGGCTGATTGCATACCGCTGAACATGCTCTAACGAACAACTAATAACAAGAGTCACGTTACATTCTTAAAATGAAAACAGTTTTCATAACAACCATTATGACACATGTATGATATGACATACAAATAACATCACACGCTGAATCTTGAATAACAGAACGGGAGAATTACACATATTTAAATAAAAGATATTTTTCATATACAACTATTTGGTTTTATATATCTTCATTGCACAACCACACCACCCACCATGTCAGGCTGCTACTCAAAACCAACTTCTAAGAAGATAATACTTGGTGCTAAGCAACTACAAAACCCTTGGATCTAAGTTTCCTTGACTGGTTCCATAACTGGGGCAATGCGTCTCCAAATTAGGAAGCTTCCTCTCAAATTGTTCAACTGGGGTCGAATTCCACCTCCACCATATATGAATATGAATATCCATGGCTATTTTATTTACCATTTCAAATGCTTCTAAGAATCTTTGACATAAATTGCTTTGCTCGTTTCCATATCTTATACATTGGATACAATTTTGGACTACCTTCCTGAATTGAGATTACGACATTTGCACACATTTGATCCATTCATCCATAGATCCATTTTTAGACAATTTTGCCAAATTTAGATTGCTCATCTGGATAGCTACTTGCAAATTGAGATTAAGACATGCTTACACTCATTTGCTTATTATATTACATAGGGTACATTTTTAGACTAATTTGCCAAACTGAGAATACGACATGCATCTAATTCTGGGTTCAGAGATATTTTTTCAGTATTCGTATAAGATAATAAGATATAGTTACCATTCACATCAAACACAAGTTACACAATTGACATTTCCCATGTGGATTACAATAACAAACATAAAGATCTAGCAAGTAGTTTCCAACACCTTGATTTATGAATCATTCAAATTTAAAGAATTAGGTTTTCTTTGTGGGTTTGTTTATGCACCATTGATGCCCTCCACTTGTGAAGCACCACAAGTGTCCCACGTATAGTTACATGGGCATGTGGTTTGCATCTAAAGCCAAAAAGGTGGTACCAACTTGAATGATTGAGCTATTTTCAATCTAGGGGTTTAATGAGAACACCAAAAAATGTGTGCTTAGCTTTTGAGCGTTGTTGTCTGATTAGGAGCTACAATTCCTTGTTCTCTATTCTCTAATGGGAATAATGAGAAATTTGACTTTAGGGTTTTGCTACATGATTAGGTCACGTTAGATTATGATTTGTTTTGAATTTCTTATAGCGAGTGAAGACTAGATTTCTGAGAGAGAGAGAGAGAGAGAGAGATGTACAAAGGCCTAAGTTATCAAAATTGGCTGCAACGTTAACTTAAGGTTAAAAGCGATCAAGTGGATCTAGAAGTTAGCGAATCAACAAATATCGCCAGCAAATCTGCTATGAAATTTCCTCCACAAAATTTATGTGTGAAAGAGAGACGAACAAAATTGCGATGTCTTTTGTAATATTTTTTTTTTGGTCGAATGTCTTTTGTAATTTTGACAACCACAATTTTGATTCTTTACATGATAAAAAAGAGAATGTCATTGATAAAGTTGGTAAGCATTTAAGACCCTAGATCAACCAAAATGTTTTTGAGACGTTCATGAATCATGATTAGCTCGAGTTATACCACACATATAACAAATTTTTTCCGTAACAAGGATGTTAAGAGATGCCTAACCTCCTAAATAGTCGATTGAGTTTAGTTAAAACAAACATGTCGATTGTCGAACTCAACGCTAAAAGACCACCTCCTGCACATACGAGACAAAAATCCACAAGTTAACAAGACGAGCTTCTAGCCTAATAAGTGGTTAATGTACCTTTTAGTCACGTTATGATTGTCAATAATTATATGCATTACTCGAGTAATGACTTTATCTCTCTCTCGTAGGTATGTGTAGATTTTTTCGTTAGTAACATAAATAAATAAATAAAAATATTAGATAATTATGGATCCATCCCATTCCCACCCCAAAAATATCTAAGCAGCTAAGTCTCCATATAGCAGGTGAGAGAAGTAGTGAAAAGTAGAGAATAAGCCTCGACAGCTGCAGCGTTTTGTAGCCAAAAACTATAGGAGAGCATATCTCGGCATATCTCTTTCTCCATCCTCACCTCTCATGTTGGTCTGACTCAGCTTCCCCCAACGGTCGAGAATCCAACGCGCCCATCTCGCCCCGTTTTTGACCGCCGTTGACTTGTCAACCAAAGCCGGCCCCCAGCGGTGAAAACCGCGACTGTCGACGACACCACCGCATTGCATTGGCGCGTTGTATTCGATAACGATCCGGACTCGGTGTGCTTCTCTCTCTCTTTCTGTTTTGTCTAGATTGTTTTTGTGATAGGGATAACTCACACTTCACCCACCTCTACAAAAGCACATTTTGGTTGAAGCTCAATATAGCATTGAACCCAAGTTTTGGGTTTTGGAGATTTCTTGGCTTTTGAGAAGTTTTAGAGGGTCTCAACTCTTGAACCCCATTTCAAAGTTTGAGTCTTTAGGACATTGAAACTTGGAGAAACAGAGTTTGACGTTTGAGCTCTGGTGTTTTTGACTTCAAAGGTTGGATTTTTAGTCATGTTTTGTCTTTATTTTCTAACCCATTTGGCTTTTCTTAACTGCGTGATTCTCCTTAAGCTGTTGGGTTTATGTTTGTGTGGCTATGTGTAGCAACCCAAGATCCAAAAGTGGTGATCTTGGTTTGGTTTGCTTGTGTTTTTTCAGATCTATGGTTGAATATATGTGTAGTGTTCTTATTGTTGGATTGGCATTGTTGTTAGGTTTGGTTTATAATGGAGGAGAAGATGGAGGTTGAGAGGAAGTATATTACTGTTGAGGAGCTGAAGCTGCACAACAAGCCTGGGGATCTTTGGATCTCTATCCAGGGCAAGATTTACAATGTCTCAGATTGGGTTAATGACCACCCAGGTGGAGCTACCATTCTGTACGATTTGGGTGGTCAAGATGTTACTGATGGATTCATGGCCTACCATCCTAGCACAGTGTGGAAGCGCCTAGGGAAGTACTTCAATGGATATCATCTCAAGGATTTTGAGATCTCGGAGGCGTCCAAGGACTACAGGAAGCTTCATGCTGAGATTACGCAGATGGGTTTGTTTGAAAACAAAGGGCATGGGGCTCTTTACAATATTACAACTATTGTTGTTTTGCTTTACCTTGTTGTGTATGGTGTGTTGAAGTCTGATAGTGTGTTGGTTCATTTTGTTTGTGCTGTGATGTTGGGGGTCCTGTGGATTATGGGGGCCTATATGGGACATGATGCGGGTCATTACCAAGTCATGGCGAGCCGTAAGTGGAACCAAATTATTCAGGTTCTGGCTGGGAATTGCCTTACTGGGATTAGCATTGCTTGGTGGAAATGGACTCACAATCAGCATCATATTGCCTGCAACAGCCTCGACTATGATCCTGATCTTCAACACATGCCGGTCTTTGCTGTGTCCACAAAGTTCTTTCATTCGCTTACTTCGGTCTTTTATGGAAGGAAGATGGATTTTGATCATGTGGCTAGGTTTTTAGTTAGCCATCAGCATCTTACTTATTATCCTATCATGATTGTTGGAAGGGTCAACTTATTTATTCAGACCTTCTTGTTGTTGTCATCCAAGAGAAGCATCCCCAATAGGACTTTGAACATAATTGGAATCCTTTTTTTCTGGACTTGGTTTCCTCTCCTTGTTATGTGTCTTCCTAGTTGGACTGAGAGGGTGATGTTCGTGCTTGTGAGCTTCACAGTGACAGCACTTCAGCACATTCAGTTCACTTTGAACCATTTTTCAGGAGATACTTACCTTGGACCACCTACTGGAAATGATTGGTTTGAGAAGCAGGCTGCTGGAACCATTGATATTTCGTGCTCAAAGTACATGGACTGGTTCTTTGGTGGTCTGCAGTTTCAGCTAGAGCACCATTTGTTCCCCCGATTACCCCGATGCCAACTGAGGACAGTTTCTCCAACCGTGAAGGAACTATGCAAGAAGCACAATTTGCCTCACAGGAGCTTGTCCTTCTGGGATGCCAATGTGACCACCATTAGAGTTCTCAGGAAAGCTGCCCTGCAGGCTTGGGACATGACCCTTCCTGTCCCGAAGAACTTGGCGTGGGAAGCTATTAACACCCATGGCTGAGATTTGCTGAGGCTCTTCAGACTATTACCCCCCTACATTACATTTCTGCTTTTGTAAGTTGGGGTATCTAGATTGAAGATCATTCTTTTTTCAGCTGGTTTTAAATTTCAATTTGATATTATTTTTGACATTTTCACTTCTGCAATAATTGATTTCTATGTTTAAGTCACTATTCAAAAGCTATCAACTTCGATTGATATGCATTATCAGATTTTAATACAGATTATAGAGTTGTCTCTCCGACTATTGAATTTGTAGATTGGATAGCTTGCTGATACTAGTGATATTTAGTTCAGTACATTTCCTACCGTGAATGCCACAAGTTCTGCAAGCGGCAGGGGAGGCCTAGTTTACTAGCTAAATCCTAACCACAATACTGACACCAGTCCTCTAACTAGAGATTTTAAGTTCATATTCTGCCTATCCCATATGTCCTAATTCTTGAAGAAAAAGTTAAGACTTCAATCAATTACATGCCTTGGCGCATTGGCTGCACCATTTACACCATGCCATAGTGATTTTCCTTGAAGGACAGACAATAGGCTGCAATTCACAGGAGTCACTTGTCTCCACACATTCTTGGTTTATCTCTATGGCATCTGAAGTGTTCTGTTTCAACACAAATATCAATTCAACCATGTAAGGTGTTCAGTCCAGTCTTCCAAGAATGCCAAAGAAAATCATTTTGTTTTTTGATTTATGCTCTGATGGAAGGTCTACATTTACATTTGGTTTCATGACTTCATCCATTATGCTAATAGTTAGACCCCTCCATGATCTGCTGAACTTTTACAGTTTTACTTACTGGAACTGGAAACACTAAGGAAAAGTGAGAATAGTGGCAGGAAGGACCAATTCCCAATTGCATGTGTTTTGGGACCATCATCATAATTCATTCCCATTCCAGGATTGCTGACATCCCCAGATGACAGAGGAGAACTGAGGAGCTGCAGTGAAGCAATCCCTATTTTGTGGGAATGCCATTCTCATCATCAGACCAATTGTTCTGCTGTACATCATAACATTAACATAGCAGAGTATATGCATCTGGGACCATTTGGACCTCCTCTTTTCTGCTTCCTACTGTACTTCTTGAAACTAACTTTTAAGTTTCATGAAATTGCAGAGGCATTAAAGAAAAATCAAATTGATAAATAAAGTGAGATACCTGTTACAAAAAATAAAATAATAATAATAATAAAGTGAGATAAAAATATGAAAAAAGAGAAATAAAAAACAAACTTATAATTTCAGGAAAAAATAAAACAATAATAATTGTCAGAAGTGGGATTTGAACCCACGCCCTCTCTCGAAGACCAGAACTTGAGTCTGGCGCCTTAGACCACTCGGCCATCCTGACTTGCTGATCCATAGTTCTACAAAATGGTAAATAAACACTACTAATCGCTTCGTTGGTTATATTTCCCGGCGAACGCTTGGCTTCTGGGCAGAGTAGAAGCGCCTCTGCGAATCAGTATCAGTGAACCTCAGAGATCTTCACACTTACTCAGCCCCTATATTCTACGTGGGTCCCTCACCTGCTTCCGATTCACCACCGTCTCTGCCGCCAAGAACCCCTCTTCAGGTATCCACTCTCCTCCCTACTTTGTACCTCGATTTTATCACCATCATCTTCTCCCAAAGTTTTAATCTTTATCACCAATCAGTTCTTATTCATAAATGTGGCCCTGAAACTCTCATAATGCTCCACCCTTAAGTTAATTTATTGATTAGCTAAGTGATTACGGATGAAGACTCTTCTCTTGTGTATAGTCTGAATTGGTTTTATATATTATTGCAGAAGGAACTGATGGTTGCTCTTAATAGATACTTGGGCATGTTAGTTTACAAGGTTTAAGCATTATGAGGTTTCTGTTATGTTCAGCTTGATACATAAACAAACGGTTTGGTCCTGTCTCAATCTAAACTAGTCCAAACAACTCCTCAGGGTTTCTTAGTTTCTTTCCTCAGCCATTTTTGGTAGCCATGAATCCAAATCACTACCAACCTACATCTCCCTGGCCTCCAATGATTCCCCCCAATGCTCCTATGATGCCACCCAACACTCCTAGGATGCCCCCTAATACTCCTATGATGCCACCCAATATTCCTATGATGCCACCCAATGCTCCTATGGTGCCGCCCAACCCTCCGGTGACGAGTACTTTCTGGGAGACCACGAATGTGCGTGAGCAGCTCAAGAATTTGCAGGACACTCTTGGTCTTGCAAAAGCAATGTAAGCTTTTTTGAACTGTTGATAATCTAGTTTATGTCTTTTTTGTTGACTTTTATAACATTGCGGGTTGGATTTATAGGCAGAAAGAGCTTGAGATGCTGATGTTAGTTAAAGATGGTCAAGAGTCTGGTGATGAGGCTACTGTGAGTCGGTTTGATGAGTTTTTGAGAGATAGGAAGATCGATTTGGAGTCCCAAGTGTTGCGATCAGTGGAAGCTGCAAACTCAGTAATGGCTAAACTACGAGTTGAGATTGAACCGTTTAGATCGATCACGCATGAAATGTGTCCCTGGGAGGAAAAATCTGCGGCTGTCAGATTATCCAATAAGATATGCAAGTCCAAGAGGAATAAAGGTTGGAGGAAAAGAAAGAGGAAGCGCATTGCGGAGATGATTGCAAAGGTGGGTTGGTTTGGTCCCTCCTCTCTTTACATTAAGTTGGGATGTTTATGTGCTTATCTTGCTTTGTTTATTTTGCTTTTGGTATGGTGATATAAAGGAACGTGAAGGATTTGATGAAGCTGATCGCAAAGCTGATGAATGGAGAGCTAGGGAAATTGCTCAGGATATTGCCAAACGCAAGGTATTGAAGTGTTTCTCGTGAGCTGCTATGTTGCTGTCGTGTTTTTCTAATTAATGTAAGCATAACATATGGGATTTCAGATGGAAGACATGAAGAAAATTGCAAGCCTTAAAGCAAAGGAAGAGAGAAAGAGACTAGAATCCGAGGTGACAGTTTAAACCAGCATGCCGTGTGATGACGTAGCTGTGCTGCCTTTTTGTTTTTAGTTCCTAAAAATGTCAAGTAGTTTGATTTCATGTTGTTCTTTCAGCTTGAGACGGTATTGATCGTTGAGAAATTGCAAGAATTGCGCTCTATCAGGATTGAAAAAATGAAGAAACAAGGTTTGTCTCTTTTGTGTTTTTATGGGCTGGTATCTTGTTAGCAATAAAATCCTGTTAACATGTATCATCATCTTAGAATGCCTCTTGGCGCTACATCTTTCAACTGTTTAGATTGTGACTGAGGTAGTAATATGATGTAGATATACCTCTTCTTCTGTCTGTATATTCAGCTACAGCCAAATATTTTAGACGTAGTCCCTCCTCAACATCCTGCTGAGTCTAACTTGTGGTAGTTTTTGTCTTTTTGCAGGCCATTTGCTCCCAAAAGAGAATGATAAATTTGTTGAAAGAGTACAAGCTAGAGTTGAGGAGGAGGATCATCAAGCAATCTTGGCAGCTGACATGGATGCTGCTAGGGACGCCATTGCAACTGCTGAGAAATCAAGAAACACAACCGAGAATTTCAGACCGGACTCCATAAACAATAATAAAGGCGAGAATGAGGAAAGTAAAGGCCAGACAATTCAAAGCATTAATGAAAGCGAGTCTACTGCAATTGCTAACAAGGAATCTGGAAAACAAGTTCTACAACGAGAGGGTGTTAGTGGAGCTTATGATGCTGTGGCAAATTTACCTATGGAATTTTATCACTACTATCATGGCAGCAATACTGATATGGGCACCCTTATTGAGGTAACCTTACATATGTAATACTTCCAAGTTTGTAAATTACCACCTTCAGATATAGGCTGTTTTAAATCTTTAACAATTCACACGCATTAGCATCTCTTCTGTTCTGGTCTTGAATTATAATCACGACTTATTGCTTGCAGGTGAGAAGAACATGGGATGCCTATATAAGACCAGGAGGAAGGTGAGTACCAATTCCTTTCTATTTTCCTATTTGACAAATAGTGCCTGGTTTTTACACTTACATTGTGAAAACCTGTTCCATCATACACCATCAGAACCATATTAGGGCAAAAGGCTCCCCAGAGGCTTTACCTATTGTTGTTGTTATGAATTTGATATGCTACATCAGTACATCACCAATTAAAAAAGTCGATAACTTGCTATGTTTGGTGCAGCCGGATACCAGGACACTGGGTTCAACCTCCACCTCCTGCAGATGATATCTGGGCGTCTTACCTTCTGCAACCTAAATGATTGGACTGTTGATTCAGGCAAATTTTGCTGAAAAAGTGGCGAAAGGTTGTCTACTGATCGAGACTACTTAAGTAGCAGACGCTTAACAAGGATTTCTGTTTTTGGTCTGTTAGGGGTTAGGCATAGAATGTATAGTTCTTACTGGATTGTCAACATACATATCTACTAACAGGTGAGTCTGGCAACACTTTGTAAATCAAAAATGTTTGAAGGAGTTCTGTTTTCCATTCTCGAGCTACGTAATCCTTCTCTTTTCGTATTAACTTTGAGTTGTTATATCTCTTATATGGAAGGTATAATTTTAACGTTTAAGTAGCAGCATTATGCTTTGAATTGTATATTTTTTCAGCTGATTGTTCATTTTGTAACTATTTGAAGAAACTGTTGGCCACTTATATTCCCTCTCGCTAAGACTATTTGGCAAGATGGAAATAAGTCCTTTACACTGGACATGTAGATGGTTTCTTCACTGTCTAGTTCTTTTCTGAACACATAGTATTCAAACTTGGCTTCTTCATTTTGGTAAACTTTTAGTTGTGTTGGGGAGTGTCAACCCAATTTCTCCCAATAAAATTAGTGAACTGGGAGCTTCTTGATCCTCCTCATATCGAACTCCTTGGCTGACACGACAAAAACTCTAATAATCCGGCGACTTTGCTTCTTTAATCAATGGTGAAGAAAACAGATACTAGGGTTTGCATTTTTCTTAATGATAAAGCAATTAGTTATATGATTTTGAGACATATGTTGATACTGAATACCAAATCCACCATTTACATAATAGCCAAGAAACTGAAAAGATTTCGTTTACACCACAAACACAGTGGCTACAAGTTGTAACACGTACATAGCTGCTCTTCACTGTAGATAGATAACAGAAAACGAAATCATTCCCTACATTTTATCTAAACCCAGCGAGATCCTCAACTCTGGTTTTCTTTTCTAAAATCCTCCAACTCGTTTGAAGCTGCGAGAATTCAGCTTTGTTTGCCTCTCATACTTGTGGTTTGAAGAGTGGGTGGGAAGATTTTTGGAAGTGTACACTAATTTAGACAGAAACAACTAAGCAGTTGCAACCATCATATGATGCAGAGCAGCATAAGTATTTAATTTTATATATATGAGAAAAGGTTTTTTTGCATCAACAATATCTGTACTCTCGAAGGACTGACAATATAGTACCCGAACTTACAAAGTTATTAAAATAGTACCTAGACTTAAATTTTCATATCAGTGTGTTCCTACCGTCAATTTTGTCATGTCATGGTTAAAGTTGACCATTTGTGATGCATTTTAAGTCAAAAACTAAGGGCAAAACAGGTTTTAAAGTCAATCAAACCCTATAATAAGTACATTGAAAATAAAAAATGAATTATACCTCAAAAAGAAAAAGAAAAAAAAAATTAAATTCAAAGAAGCCATGGTGATTCATCGATCAGAATTGGTTTTTCTTCAGTCAACTGCTAATCTCTTTTTCCAGGACATCCGTCTCCAAATCCAGCAAAAATTTAGCAAGAAGGAAAAAACAAAAGAATTCCTAGAAATGAGCAATCGTTAAAGTCTTGAACCCATTCATGTTCATTTTTTAAACCCAGCAAACGTTTATATATGATGCCATGTTTGCCTCTTTAGAGTTTCAACAACTGATACAAACTTAAACAACAACAAAAGCAGAAATTTTGATCAACAGTACAAACACAAACAACAAAAATAAGAGTGAATTTCATTATCAGATCTGCTATAGTTCCATTGAAGGCTGATTACATCATCAGAAAGTAACCCATTTGAAAGAAGAGAAATCGGTGATGGAATTGACTATCATTTTGGAAGAAACCCATTCCAGCCATTACACAGAAATTAAACCAACACTCAAAATGGTGATTGTGTACCCGTTCAACCATTGTGCAGAACTCGGGGAGGGAGAATAGAGGCATGAGAGTGTGAGACCGTGATGAGAGACATATGGTGCAGGAGATGGAAGAACTACTTGAATTAGTTGAATATGAATTGCATGAGAGAGAGAGAGTCTTGAAACGAAGAGAGGGCAAAACAGTATTTCTGGCTCATTTAACGAGTCACATGCGTCACGTGTTGTCAAATTGACGGATATGTGACAGAAGTTAACGTCAGGTACAGAGCCAGAAATTTGAGTCTGGGTACTGTTTACCGAGCTGAGCAATGTTGGAATGAGAGATCTCACATTGGAAAAGTGATAAAGAAAATATAACTCATAAGTGGGTGAGTCATTCTTAATTGTACCGAGCCATTTTATGATTAAAACACAACACCTTAAAAATAGTTAAGTTGAGATAATATCGGTACAAGAATGATCTACGAGCCACGCTTGTCGTTGTTTGACATGGTATCAGAGCGGATCCCTCTCTAATTGCGTCTCCATGAGCTCAGGTTGGTTAGATGTGCTACATAAAATTGATCAGATCATCAAGTTAGATGTGCTATATGACACCAACTTGATATTTGAATTCAAAATTATTTAGTTTCTTGTAATATCTCATAAGATGCTATTGATTATTTGTCTCTAAGATCTCCTTTCCCCGAGCTAAACCAAAATAAATAGTCTACATGATCCGTTCTTAGTTCTTACCCTATAAAATAACAGATACAAGAGTTTTTTTTCATTGTTGTTCAGTTTCATGTCAACATATAGTATATGATGTGTGTATTGGGTGAAGTTTCTCACGAAGGTGATGTGATAATTTCATTCATGACAAGGTGATGATTTCAATCAGCACCCGTAATTCCACATTGAGTCTAACTTGTGGCCGTTTTCATTTTTATGCAGTCATGCAGAATCAGGATGGTTTTCTTCATAATCTGGGTAATTGATCATCTTTAGTAACTCCACAGGAGAAGTACTGCTTTACAGGCTTACCAATTGTTATCATGTAAAATCCTTTGCGGGGTTTAGAGATGCTACTCTGCCTGGTTGGTATGACATTGCCTCGCAGTTTATCAGATTGAAAGTCTCCTTGGTATGCATGTTTCCAGTAAAATCTGGGTTACCAACGACTTTTCATTTCATGGTAATAAAGATTCGGATCCTCTTATAATTTGGGAGTGGATTCTACACACCAAGGTACTCTTGCACCACCAATGTAAAAATCACCCGATTGGAGATGCGAGTTAGAATGAAGACTGAAAACCCTCAATTGTTAATCTTCGCTTACTCACTACCATCGAGATATATTTCTTTTATTCACCGTTAGAGACTTGATATCAGGAAGATTTTTCTAGAACGAGAAAAAATATTTATCACGTTAACTCCGTCCAGCAAAACATAAAAACTTTTAGGAATGAGATCGTCTTCACAATAAAAGGTTGCAAGATTGATCACACTAAGCTCAATTCCTATTATAGTTAAACTTATGCAGTTTCTCACTAGTAGCACACATTCAATCAAGTCACTTATATCAAGAACATACATTGTGGAATAATAAATATCATGTCTAACAACTCAAAACTCTCAACAGTTTGGAATTAACAACCTATAACTCAAGTTCAATATGATATTACATATTGGTTGAGAGGGAAAAACATCTGTTAAAAGCAAGAATGAGATTTTCCACTCCTTTCTCATCCTTAGCCCAAACCATTATCCCACATTCCCACAGAGCCTTTTCTCGTGGCGGTCTTCATTTTCATGCAGCCAAGAAAGTTGAACTCTCATAAACTAAGTTGAACTAGTTTAAGTTAATAAAGACAAAATTTAAGTTATCAAATAAAGAAATAGAGTGTGTGCATTTCAATTTAAGGTGTGTGCATTTCACATCCCTTAAAATATGAGCACATGTGTATCTTGGGGATTTTCTGACAAATGTATTATTCATGACAAATTAGTAAGATATTGTAAATATTTTTCTTACATTGATCAAACACAAGTTACACTTACAAAATCCAAAAATGAAATCTTATGTTACAAATTTTGAGTGACGACAATCACAACTCATAAATCTTGTTTTGACGTTTAAATTCTACATGTGCTCACCTAAGGACAAGAGCAACATAGAAATAGTAACCAAGTGTCTACATCACTTGCATTTGCCTAATATTTTTCATCAAAAGAATCTGTAAATAGAAACTTGACAAAATTTGACTGTTTTGAAAATTACCTTCTCATCTTGTCCAAAGTCTTCAAAAATTTTCTGACCTTTTTCCCCTATTTTCCTATTTCATTACAAAACTTAGAAGGAAAGGGTACAAAATATAGTGACATGTTGGTGAAATTGTGACTTATCAATACCTCAACATAACGCCATTGGTCCCATAACGTGTCCTTCCTCCAGAACCTTTTTATTTTACAAATTTTATTCACTTAATTTTTAATTTTCTAAATTCCACCACCACCTCCGTCCCCTCTTCTTCTTCTTCCTCTGTCTCCCTCCTTTCTCAGATCTACCCAATTTCAATTCCAATCCCCTCCGCCGACGCCACTCCGATCACCGTCTCCGACTTTCCCCCTATTTTCCGGCCTCCGAATTATTCGCAACACTCTCTCTGAATGATGTGGGGGACGATTGCCAACCTGAAAGAGAATCTCAACAAGATGGCGCTCGATGTCCACGACGACAGCGACGAAGAGGAGCTTGAGATCTACGCTTCGATCAATGGAGGAGCGCAAGGCTCGCCTATTTCTGGTCGGAGAAACTCCCACAGCTCCGCGCATTCCAAGTCCCCGTCGTCGCGCTCGCCGGTTCCGAACGGCGGCGTCGGCTCCGGTGTTAATCCAGAGGTTCGGCATTGGTTTCACTAAGCTCTCTTTTGGATTATTTTATTTTTTGGTGTGAGAATTGTGTCGGTGATCGTTTTGGATTGTAGAGCTGGTTATGCTTTCAGATTTTAGATTGATTATGTGTATTTCTGAGAGTTTGATTATTATGTTAGCGAGCTTATTGAATCATTTGGAAACTAGTTGTGGCGGAGAAGTTGAAACTTCGAAAACTGGAGGTAGATTTCCTAAATGTGGTTTATTTTCGTTATCTGATCGTATTAGTTAGTAGTTTAGGTTGAAAGTAATGGAATTTACGTAGAAACTGGCATTTACGGGGCTCATACGGGATGTGGGAATCAAATGCTGGTGCGCATTAGCTTTAGTACGTAATCGTAGTGCAGTATTTCATATTTTCAGGTGTTAAGTTTGACGAAATTAGGAGCGGCTATTGCATACTTAGAGTAACAGTAAGATGAGTAATTGTTTGGTTAGTGTGAATACAAGGCAGCAGTCTGTTGCCTGTATGTCATTGTTAGTTTTGACATCTGTACCTGTGGAAATTCCGACTCGTGTATGCAATTGAGTATTGTCTTGATGGGTTTACTCGGCATTGCTGTTGTCTTTTATTCTCTGTTATGCATGTCTCTTCTTGCTGCTGCTGTTTGTTTTATCTTATTTGACAGAGTATTTTATGTGTAATATTCTTATTTGTGTATTATTATGTCCTTTTAGATTGAACAATATCGAGCTGAGATTAAGAGACTTCAGGAATCTGAGGCAGAAATTAAAGCGTTATCAAAAAACTATGCAGCTTTATTAAAGGAAAAGGAGGTACCCCTACGCGCTCTTCTGTCAACTGATAGTGCTCAATTCATTCCTTTGTTTAACTTTGAAACTGGTAATTAGTCTTGTAAATCCTACACCCATGCCATTTTCAATACTAAACTGCCATACATGGCTCTTGACATCTGACAGGATCAAATTTCTAGATTGAATAAAGAAAATGGTTCATTGAAACAAAATCTGGACACAACTACTGCATCTCTGAATGCATCTAGAATTGAAAACTACAAAGCGGCAGCAAATGGGACCAACTTGCACAAGGTACTGGTTTATATATGAAGTTAAGTTGTATCAGTTAACATCAGCCACGATTTAGATTCTGCTTCAATTTGGGTCAATCTTCTTGATGACATATCTATTTTCATATCTACAGGGTTTGTAGTTAAAAAAGTATGTCATTAGGAAACTCCGTACTATTTTTGCTGGTTTAGTTGAGAACTTTAGCTATCTGCCATTGAATCTTTTGTTTTAAAGTAGTAGAGATACTAAAATTGCCTTTTATTCATTCTCAATTGTCTTATTTAGTTTTTAATTCTCTTAGCATGTCTTGATTCTGATCAGCTTAGTGAAACATGTACCATTTTTGCTTAGTTTATTTATTTCTATAAAAAAAAAGACAATGCTTGAGCTATGGTAGTTAGCTAAGTTAGCTTGGATTGTTCAGGGAGGTAGTAATCAGTCACCCAACCGTCAGCAAAGAACAGCAGGTCAAGCAAAAACCAGCTATTCTGGACACCAGAGACAAAATGGTGTTATCCATACACAGGATGGGAATGGGATAAGCAATGGAATTGCACATCTTTCAGATATGCAGGGAAATGAAAGGGTAATGCACGTTGTTTTCTGTTCTATAGTTCAGATTTTACAAGCTTTTTATGGTGTCATATATATATATATATCACCTAGACTGTATATTTATTCGCTTTCCCACATTGTAAGTTGGGTAGATTTAGGAGGAGGTTTTTTTTTTTTTTCCAGTTTTGATTTTGCTATAATCCAAATAAAATTGTATGGTCTATAAGTTTCTACCGTATTTTTTTCCCCGGAAAACCTTAGTCTTCTGTAGTATTTCTGGTTTCTTAGTGATGAGAGAACTTGACAACAGATGTATGAATGCCTTCTAGGAGCTTGCAGATTCACTAGGACTTGAGATAAAGCAGTTGCGGATGGAACTAGAAAAAGAACACAACCAATTGGAAAATGTACAGCGAAAATTACAAGGTACACTGCTGGACACTGAAGATCAGATATGACTTTTCAGCCATCATCTTTGAAATTGATATAATATTCTTATTCTTCATTCATTCTCAGAGGAGCAGAAATTGAAGGGGACCATCCAGGAAGAGCTCAAATTTTTGAAGTTGGATAGAGAAAAAGTGAGTTTATATTGGCATGTGGTTAATTATAGAGTGCTATGTACTATGGATGAAGATACAGCAGATTTTCATGCTGCCGGGATGCTGCCGCATTGCTATAGAATATCATGCTTTAGAATGTGTGTGTGCGTGTATGTGTGTAAAATTATGTTGCGTATCAATAATTCTCGTTTATGGTTATTTGACCTGTGCTTTTCGGTACGTCGTCTTTTTTCTTTTGGCAGACCTCCATTGAAATCAGTAAAATACACAATGAGTTGAATGACAAAATATCTGAGATAAGTCGATTGCAAATGGAGTTGAATAGGCGGGAGGATGGAAATGCAGAGAACTTTAAAAGGTTGATTGCAACCCTGGAGAAGGAGAACAACAGTCTTAAGGTTGCTAATATTACACTTTTTTGCAACATTTCACACAATTAAAAATTTTGTTTTCTATGCATTTGTCCCTTATAGAATTCCAACTTATGTCATTGTATAGATGGAGAAGAATGAACTTGAGGCTGCTTTGAGAACGAGCAGGACGTTAGCTGATAAAGAATCCTTAGATCCGTCAGAAAGTTTTCCTGGGAAGGAGGAAATGGAGCTATCTTTGCATAAAATTGATAGTGAGTTGAAGGTAGCACGCCAGGAAAGGGACAAAGCCTTGCAAGAATTGAAACGCCTCAAACAGCATTTATTAGAAAAGGTACATTTGTATCAAATTTCATTATTTTGCATTTGGTACATGAAACTTTGACAACTGGATCAAGCTTCATCCATCTTTATACTTAAATGAGTCTTACATAAATATGATTGTAGATTGGTTTCAAATAGACTATGAAACACATTTATCATGGAGATTTTAAAGAACAATGTATTTTTACTTTTTTCTTTTTTTGCTTAAATGGGTTTTTACTGCAAGAGGACCAGGTTAATAATGATAATTACATTGACCATTTTGTGTTGAGAGGGCCAACCAGCTGCACAAGTGAACCATGGTCACAGAACAAAATTATGGTCTTGACACTCCATAGTCCATAACATATTACCAAATCTTCAATATATTGTTCAACTTTTGATCTTCTTGCCTTATTTGAGTTTTTTAATTTACTATCTACAATATTCTGAGCTTCTTTGCTTGCCTTGTTTTCTTTGTTAACAAGGGTTATTTTTGGCTGGAATTATATTTATCTGAAGTTACCTTTTCTTGCAAGTTTCAAGCATCCAGTAAAGATTAATCATGAACTTACTATTTGGCTTCTACGCTATCTAGGAATCTGAAGAATCGGAGAAAATGGATGAAGACAGCAAAATCATTGAAGAACTCCGACAAGCTAATGAACATCTGAGAGCTCAGATATTACATCTGGAGAAAGCTCTTAAGAAGGCAATTGCAAGTCAGGAGGATGTCAAGATGATCAACAACAATGAACTTCAGAAATCAAAGGAACTTATTGATGATCTGAATAAAAGACTTGAAAGTTGTATGAGTACAATAGATGCCAAAAACGTAGAACTGTTGAATCTCCAAACTGCACTTGGTCAATACTATGCAGAAATTGAAGCGAAGGTAGTTACACGTTAATTTTGTCTGCCTGCTTGTTTAGGAGTATGAGTCGGACTAATTGAATGTGTGAGTTTGATTCTTTTAATAGGAACATTTGGAAGGAGATTTGGCTAGGGCAAGAGAGGAATCAGCTAGGCTTTCTCGGCTCCTGAAAGTATGATTCTCTTGTTCCTCTTTTTTTTGTCAAATATGATTTTGTTTTACCATGGAATTGTTTCTTGCCTTGCTCATGATACTCGCAAATTATTGCACATGTTTCTAACCGCTTAATTATGATTTTGCAAACCTTCTTCCTTCGTTTGATTTCATAATTTGTATAGAGTTGCAGCAATTATCAAATATGAAATTAGAAGTATATTGTTTAATATCCGTAAAATTCAAACCGATGTTTTTCTGATTTGTCATTTAACTGCTGGAATTCCCTAAACTTATAATTTACAAGTTTGTTACTGGCTCTAGGATGCAGATCATCAAGCTGAGGTATCGAAGGCCGAAAAGGAAGAAATTTTGTCCAAACTTTCACAAGCTGAAAAGATAGTACTGGATTGGAAAAGTAGAGTGAATAAACTTGAGGAAGATAATTCAAAGCTACGGCGAGCTGTTGAGCAAAGTATGACCAGGCTTAATAGGATGTCAATAGATTCAGACTTTCTTGTTGACAGGTTAGTCTGCATATCCATTGCCTTCAATTACAGTTATACCATGTGTTCTTTGACTCTTCTGGGTTTTAATCATTTCTTTAAATATTTGGTCTTTTTTTGTATTGTTGGACTTGATTCATTGTAAAGCTGCTTTTATGAAGAGGACATTCTAAGCTTAATGATGATTGGTATTGTTTGCAGGCGCATTGTGATTAAGTTACTGGTAACATACTTTCAGAGAAACCACAGTAAAGAGGTACGAATCTTTTGTAATAACATTCTGCTGGATGGGAACTACAAAAAAATGTTCATCTCATCTCTTTTTGTTTAAAGAAAAAAAAAAACAATTTTTCCGGCCTCTGTCACTTAAGTTTTAGTCTGACCAGGCTTGTGTAAATTATTGTGCATATGTGGCCAGGTTTTGGATCTCATGACTCGTATGCTGGGGTTCACTGATGAAGACAAGCAGAGAATAGGAGTTGCTCAAGGTGGCAAAGGTGTTGTTCGTGGTGTTTTAGGTCTGCCTGGCCGCCTTGTTGGCGGCATTTTGGGAGGCAATTCAGCTGGTGGATCAGCAAATGCTGCATCTGATAACCATGTATGTTCATTTTGACTTATTATTCCTCTAGTTATTAGTTTCCTTCTCGTGAATCTGTTCCATTAACTAGTTCTCTACCAAGTGCAGTCCTTTGCAGACTTGTGGGTTGACTTTCTTCTCAAAGAAACTGAAGAAAGAGAGAGAAGGGAGTCTGCAGATGATTCGGGCCAGTCTCAGGAGGATGCATATAAAAGAAATCCATTGGAACCTGGCCATAAGCCATCCACCACTGGTTCTGCAACTGACTTCTCGAGGACAAATTTATCGCCGATCCAGAACTCAAACCTTCCACCTTTCCCGAATAATTTTCGGCAGCCAGAACCTTCTGATTCCGAATTTTCTACTGTTCCTCTCACATCGTCAGAGAACAATCCTTACGCCCCGAGACAGCTTCCAAGATACTAAAAGTTTGTCACATTGTGTAATTATTCAAAGGTATAGATCATTACTTGATTTTGTAGCTGTGCAATCTTGTTCAATCTATTCTTTCACACAAGTTGAGTCGTGCAGTCACGTATCCCTTTTGCCTGGTTGTAATTGTCTAATTAAGTTGACAATTAAACGGGAAAATGGAGAACATTAAAAAAAAAAAAAGAAAGAAATTTTATGGTACCTACTTGTACGTGATATCTACATTTATAAATATGACAACATATTTGTAGTCAAAATGGTAATACTGAGTCGTATTTTTTACAATCTTGTTCGAATAATTGTAATTACAAAATGTATAATCATTTTATAACTTTTTGAACAAATTGTTCTCATAGTTGTAATTTTGTTTAACTTCATGTAAATAGTGTAAATAAATTTAGTAAATTTATTCTTAAGGTTATAATTTGAATTATAACATTATAATTTTTATGTAAGTAAATATAAAATAAAAATAGAATATATATCCCTGTTTTGTCTCTCATAACACGGGGATACTTCGGGGGTTGTATTCCGGTGTGAGTCACACCGCTACACGTGGAGAGAGGGGCGTGTTGTTTGGTTGGTTAGACACGTGGCGAGGTGAGGGGTAATTTGGGAAGTGAAATGGCGACTAATGATTGACTTGTGGGATTTGGCGTGGCAGACGTGGGGGAGATTTTAACATGGACGCCGCGGCACTAACTTTGTGGTTACACGGTGGTTGGCCAGTTTGGTTTTCCATTTTACTTCTTTTTTTGGGAACATATACATTTTTCTACTAATTAGATTTTCCTTAACTGATGAGCTAAAAAAGGAAGTAAATCAACCTAAATATGAGCAAAAGGAGATGAAGAGTGTATAGATTTTTAACTCATTTTTATGTTTCTGATTTTATGGTTTATTATTCACAGCTAGCTGTGTTATCAATATATAGAAAGTTAAAAAGAAAGTGAGATTACATTACGGACATAACATGAATCACCAAAGGGGTGAATTTTTATTTTTATAATAGTATTTTGTTTTTCCTAATTCATATTGCTTACCAGTTTACTTAAAATATTAGTTGTTGATACAGTGTTATCGAACAAGGTCCTAATGGTAGTGTCAATTATTTGTGCATTAAACTCTAGCTCCATATTTTTTGAAAATGAAAACGATGTTAATTTCATACTACTATGCGTACCATTATTTCCCCAATAGAGACTTTGTTTGTCGGTTCCTAGCGTAGCATCTTTTGGTAAATCTAGTACTACTACTTTTGAAAGACAAGAATATATAAAGCTCTATATAGTCTGACTGAAATATTCCCAATTTAGTAACACAAATATGGAAAATTAATTTTGAAATTACTTCATGGCCCAGTGCGTCATTCGCAGGTAAAAGTACTAGAGAGACATGCTTTATGTTTTAGCTTATATACAGAGTAGAGTGCTAAAAATCAAGGTCTGATAATGAGAAATTGAAATCATAACTGAAAGTGGAAAAGGAAGAACAATTAAAGAGAAAAGAGAGAAGCAAATTTGTATTGGTTTGTGGTTTCGATATGATATGACATACAAGGAAGAAATCCTATTTATGCTAGTCAGAAAAGCAAAATGCACATGAATTGGGCCTGAGCCGGCTGGCACCTATACTCTTAACAGCCCCCCTCAAACTAGTGCTGGCATCCCCAAGCACTAGGTTGCATCAGAGAATGTGATTTCATCTGGGAGGTATGAGAGGTCAAGATTTCCACAAACCCGTAGAGACGCACAAGCTTGTCCGCAATTCATTAGATTTATGTCCCGATTATAAGAGTGCAGCAGAGTGTCTGATGTCGGCAAAGCTACTATTTTCTTTAGTGACAATGAAGGTGCAGGGGCAACTTGCAGAGGCTTGAGCTGTGATTGTGGAGCATTGTGATTTGATTGAGTAGCAATGGAGACTAACTTTGGTTGAGTGGAGATGGTTGCAGACAAAACTTTAGGTGATACACCAACTTGAATCTTCTCTGTATTCTTGATGGTAGTAGAAGCAGTTGAGTCCGTCATTTCAAATACTCCTGACACATTTTGCAGGTTCTGAATGACTGATGTCATGTGGTTTGGCTTTCCAGGAAGCACCTTAGAATCCCTTTTCTTGGCTGCGTTACTATTCTTGAATGTAGGCTTGAAATAGTCTCTCCTGTTGATGCAACCTTTATTGGCAAGAAAATTAGGATAGCTTAGGATAGTTGATATTGCCTTCTGTATGGCTCAGGTCACTGGACTTTCTGTAAAATCATCATTCCGTTGTTTGGAACACTCCCTGTTTGAGTTATTAGAAACCTGAGCGAGTATACTTGAGGACTTCCATTTTGCTGATTGAAATTTTCATTTAGCATTAAAGAAATTTCACCATCTTTTTGTTGATTGAAGCTTCCATGTTGCTGTCGGTGAGCTGTGGCTTAGTTGATTAAGGTGTTTAACTGACAACTTTAAAGTCATGAATTCAAACCTCACGACATATGTAAGGTGTGTGAGTTAATTAAAAAAAAAAAAAAAAAAAAAAAAAAACCAACTTCCATGTTGCTGATGAAATTGTGCCTTTGGCAATGAAGGACCAACACCATTTTGCAATTCAGCATTCCCTCTGATGGCTGCAGGTGCAGAGTTAGGAAAAGAAACATTGGCTTGCATCTAGTGGCCATTATTGTCTACTTGAGGTGGGGGACTCATCATGTGTCCACGTGGTGCAACACGGGAAAACCTCACATTTCGATCGAGTGGCACACTAGACAGAGGTGATTGGATGTTGTAGACTCAGAATGAACATCACCAAGAGCATCAATCATAGGCAATGTAGAAAATGGATTATGTGTAACCATAGCTATATGACATCCATTCATATAAGAGGGATTATACATGCTTCGATTATCAGCAACAATTGGCATACCAGATGATGATACAGAACATTCATTCGTGTAAAAAGAGTTATATAACACTTGATTTTGAGTAAACCCAGGCATACCAAACTGAGCATTTTGTGATGAATGATCACCTGAACCATTGAGACCAGCCATAGAAGACAAAGATGATAATGCAAATGCCTTATTCTGAAAATCAATTTCAGCTTCAGCAGACAATAACAAATACCTCATATCTTCCGAATCAATATTGTTTTTGCTTCTTATAATCTGCCTGGTCTGACTATACTCACAAGGAAGCCCTGCTAGAATCATTAGTTTAACATCTTGATCTGAAATACTAACACCAACAGCAGCCAAGCCAATTGATCTCTAGAACTCTTAAATTTTAACAGATTTCTCAATAAAATCTGAACCTTTATGTATACTTTGCATAGCTGATTTCAATCGCATAATACGAAATTCTGAATTTGAATCATATCTTTTCTTGAGAGTAGCCCATACCTTTTCTGAAGTTTGACATCCAATCACGAGTAAGTGCATCAGTAGAAAACGTATTTGTAATGATACAAATCACAATGCTATCCTGCTCCAGCCAACGCTCATAAGGCCCAGAATTGCCTAAATGAGTGCCATCATTTTCACTTTGAAACTGAGATGGACATGGATATGAACCATCAACAAATTTGAATAGACCATGACCACGAAGATGATGATGCATAAGATATAACCAGATTGGGATAGTTGTTGTCATCAAGTCGCACAGAAACGGCGTTGCAGGTGTTAGAAATCGTCATGGATACAGCTGATGAAGATGAATGAGTAGCTCAGAGAACTGATTGAAGAGAACAAAGGAAAAATTGATGAAAATCACTGGAAATTATACAAATGCGAAAAGCTGAAGTTTTTGAAGAAGATGATTTGGTTTGGTAATTTTACAGATCTGATAATTCTAGGGTTTTGTATGTGAAAAATTGCAGCGGAAGAAGAATGATGAAGCAATGGTCAGGCTGCCTTAAGCTCTGATACCATGCTAAAAATCAAGGTCTGATAATGAGAAATTGAAATCATAACTGAAATTGGAAAATGAAGAACAATTAAAGAGAAAAGAGAGAAGCAAATTTGTATTGGTTTGTGGTTTCGATATGATATGATATACAAGGAAGAAATCCCATTTATGCTAGAGTCAGAAAAGCAAAATGCACATGAACTGGGCCTGGGCCGGCTGGCACCTATACTCTTAACACAGGATTTTCAAGTTCATGACCCAATCTCATTACTATTCCAAATGCATCAGAGCAAACAAACATGATGAGGTCAAACACAGCTTTTTAATTAAGATTACTGTCTAAGTTAAAATGTAGAGAAGATCAAAATCCTTACATATCTACATATATATGTTTGTACCTTCAGCTTTTTGATGAGAGCTCTAATCCAGCTATTGTTTTCACTTGCCTCTGAATTTCTTTGCAAGAGCTCCAGCCCAGGCTCTATCTTTATCACTATATGCATACCTCATGCTTGAAGCCAACAAGACAAATCCCTGAATCTTTTCATTTTCACTATCACTTGGGTGCAAAACATCCATCACTGGTTGTACAAGAAGCGAACGAGTCCCCTTGGGTAGCATCTCCCAGAGTCCAAAATCTGAACAATGATCACAGTTATAAAGTAAGAGTCCAGAATCTGAACAGTATAATCATAATAGTAAAGTAAGAGTCCAGAATCTAAACAATGATCACAATTATAAAGTAAGAATCCATAATCTGAACAATGATCACAATTGTGAAGTAAACAAGCTGGTGTCAATACCATAGTTCTAGAATAATTAACATGTACTTGATCTGGATTGTATCACTCTATCAATCAACATTATAGATAGCCTCTCTTATTATTTCTTCACCATCAGAACATGCATTGAGTTAGCAAATCTATATAGACCCCCGCCAAGTAGATATTCATGCATCAAAGCACACACACCCCACCCAGATATAAAGACCCTTGATATGTAATAATAGGTCTCAGTTGGACAGACAGCTCCTTCTATAGTTCTTCGTGCAAACCAAAATCACAGACAAAGTTGGACCAATGAAGTGGCATATTAGACTTGCCATAGTCTTCATACTATGAGTAACTAACAAGTCAGATCGATCAAATAAGATCTTTGAATAACTAGAAGTTTTTCTTAGTTTTCAATTTGAATATCTCTTTCTATATTATATATGCACAAAACTCTAATCACTTTGTGAGGCTAGTAGATATCTGCAAAGTTCAAAATTTTTAACTACAATTACTTTCTGAAAGATATAAACAATGTCATATAACTGCTACCTTCAATTTGAGGAAGGTAAAGGGTTTCCTTCAGGTTAGAGAGGCCAATACTTTTGATCTGTTTCTCAAACCAATCAAGTACATTTGGTTTTGAGACATCTTCTGGTATGCTCCAGTAACCACGTACGCAAAGTTCCTCTTGAACTGATATTATCTGTAAAATTAGGGAACAACTGATTTTGAATGAGTTATGACCAAACAGCTAAAATATTATAACATCATTTATTTATTGGTTTCTAAACTACCAAAGTACCAAAACAAGTCACTTTTTCAATCAACCTAATCGGCTTTCCTCTCATTGTATGTGCCGGTTTACTATTTTAACTGTGTAATTCCAATTGATACAAAAAACTGCTTCATACCACTGATATGGTGTTTGTATTGCGCAGCAAAATGTACGTAGCCCAAGCCAAGTCCTCCTTCCGAGTATTTGAAGTAGTTTCTGATATCAGAAACATTTGCTCACACCCATCTGGGATACTTGTTTGATCCATTGGAGTTGCACCCTACAATAAACAACATCACAAATTACGTTTTTAATAATGCCGCGCGAGCAATGCATACACAAAGCTATTGCCATATTCTAACACTTCTGTGAGTTAAGACACACAATTTACTCATTGTGATCCAACCTCAGTAGACAAATATTCAATGATGTAAACCATCACACAGACTAGGGTCTTAAACTCACCTAAAGAAATTCCGATTTCAACATTTAAGTACATTGTTATGTAGTTTCATCTTAAAATCAAAAATGGAATTGGTAGTGGTTTAAATACTTTTCACCATAAGAGGCCTGTAAATCACTAAATCTGATATTTACATTCACAATCATAGAACATGGTAGCAACTACTCCTTGATGTACAGCCCCACAAGACCTAAATGTGAATTTAATCTAGACTTTACATCATTATGACATATGATCACAGTGAGAACATCATGGTAATTGACATCTGAATGAGGTTCAAGTGCAAACCTTTCACAGCTCCAAAAGTAAAAAGGTAAACAAATAGGAAAATTACCTTGAGGAACTTTCCAAGATAAGGAAGTGCTATGGAGAAAGCAGCCAAAGACACACCCAAGGCCTCTGTTCTCTATCCCAATCACAAAAGCAATTCACACACAAAATCAACATAAACCCATCAAGAAGAGCTGAATCACACAAAGCTAGAAAACGACTTCATCTTCTTACAAGCTGTGGTAGAGTAGGTGAAACGGAACCAGCAAAATGGTTCAAGACCAAAAGTGAACCGAACCCGTAACCGATCCATCTGGGTAAGTAGGACTCGTCCAGGCCAGGTATTCCTGCACCATCCAATAAACCTGTCGATCTTCACACAAGTATATCTTCAAAGAGAAAGAGTGAGAGAGTTACCGAGTGTGAACCGGAGGACGGAGAGATTGAGTTGTGGGTCTGTTGAGTTGGACTTGGAGTTGTCAAGACGAGGTGAGAGAGTGGCACTTCTCTTTTTGGCGCGAAATTTGGTTGAGGTCTTCAACTGAATTAACGGAATCAAAGACAGAGGGGTTGCTGCGTAGCTCATCTCTTGTATTTGTTTTTGTTTTTTTGGGTTTTGAGAGCTTAGGAAAATCCGCGGAGGAGGAGTTTGTGCTGGAGAAGTGGACGCCGCGGTCGACGATTCGGATTGATTTGTCGGCGATTAAGAACGCGATAGTGGCGGAGGTGGAGGAGAGGTAGGGGATGACGGAATTTGATAGGATTAGGCGGAGGAGGAGTTTGAAGTTTAGTGAGTTTTGGGGGGTGTGGAAGAGGAACGGTGAGGATGAGGAGAAGTTGAAGGCCAGTTTTTAAGAGTTTGAGAAGCGTGAGTTTCTTGGTGGGGTTTAAGAACAGTGAGTTTGTGGAGACAGTCAAGTCCAGCTTGGTATGTTCTCTCTTTTAGCTTCCTTTCGATTTTCTTTTGTGGCAATTGAATATGTGAGCTATGCAATTTCGGTGTCGACTGATTTATTTGGTGTTTGTATGGTCACCTTTTCTTGGCTGAAGTGTTGTTGTTTATAGGTTGGCAGCAAAATTGAATCAAACGAACAAAATAGTCTTTAGATTATGGCTGTTGAATACCAGTTTTCCGGTTAAGATTTTCAGTTCGCACGTTTGAACATTGGGGCAATCAAACACCACATCAGCGTAGGCTATCATACCGAAACGCCGAAACACTAAAGCACCTACTACTGTAGTTGAAAGCAGAGTTACTACTAGGATCACAGGGCCAGATATGCACGCCAAAATTGCATAGCAATGATAGCATGTGAAGGCAGTGAAGCCTCAGGAACTGATCAAGTAAAGAAAATACTTGTATAAGATTTTGTTATAGGAGACCAAATGTAGAAATTTCATAAATGAAGCAACAAAACATCATGCTCACAATCATAGAACAAGCATGAAATGACATACACCATAGTTGGAGTATTAAGACAACCCATGTACAAAGCACGGTTGAATAACATAAAGTTGTCAGAATAAACGTATAAGCTAAGGTGATTGTTTGAAAAGCTTCCCACGATAATGTATATAAAGCCTAGTTCACAAAACTAAAACCACATATATAGTCAACCAACAAAGCCAAACACTTGAACATGAAGGGAAGCTCAACTACTAGACCTAAGGCATTTAGGGCACAGCAGAACGCCACTTTCTACGACCTCTTGTTTTTCAGCACAGTTTCACGAACCTTTGTCACAACCTTGGCATCAAAAACTCCATACTGCTTTTTCATCTCAATTGTCGCCTTCTCTGCTAGTGGGTCAACCTTGTGTTCATACTTCTCATACAGAACAGGCACGGTGTGCAGGAGAACAAAAGCTGTTTACCAAAACAAAAATGATCAGGATTCAATATTAGAGCAAGGCATTATATATAGACATCACAGGCTATCTCAGAGTACTTACTTATGTAAAACAAGGTCAAGAAATTGCACCAACTCCCAACAATAGAAAGAACCCACAAGCCAGCAATAACCTGAAATATGTAGAACATTATTACCACAAACAGAAAACCACATCATGGTAGATGAATGATCATCAATAATTTTGCCACATCAGGATGACTATAAAACGATCTTCCACATAGGGACCTTCCAAGTATATGCCACAATTACCACATTAGCAATAGACTATAAAAGCTAATAATCCATGAGACAATGAATGCATAGCGTAAGCATGTCAAGCAGTGTGTACTAAAGAGTTGCAGAGTACACGTACAATCAGGAATTTCTTCAACTCTCTTCCAGATGCAATATTATGAAGGAGTGCAAAAGCCCAGTTGATTTGAAGCCTCAGCTCAGAAGCAACCTGCAGGAACGGCTCCTCAGGAAGAGAAACCTCTGGGATGTGTGGTGCAGTCCTACAAAAGTCAAGTACACGCATAAGAAACACAATGAATCACATATACAGAAACGTCAAGCACTCCATAAAACCATCAAACTTGAAGAATCTTACTTGTGGAAAATAGTATGGGCATTGGACCACAGGAACATCACTGCTAGGGCACCAATCAGAATGTGGCAGATAAGTGTGAGCAAATGGTATTCAACCAACTCAAAAAGAACATAAACGACAGTGGCTCCTCCAAGAACCCCAGCAGAAATCTTCTTGTTCCTCCACAAGAACACATCAGCAGCTGCGACATTCAATAATCCCAACACACAATTAATCCCCCAAGTTCAACACTATTTCTCTAGCATTTCTCTAGCTCATAGTCACCGAAAATCATAAAGATCCATACTTTCAGGAAACAACTAACTAATCGATTAACCAATCGTATCCGATCCGAATATTCTCATAATTTATCTACTAATAAATAACCGATTCGAACTATTTATATTCTAGTGTTCATCAAAATAGCTCAAAATACATATAAAATAACAGATCGCACCAACATAATCACAGATCAACCTCATACTCCTTAAACCCTAACTTTACTGAAACTATAAACTACCAGTCAAAACCAAATCAACTCCACAGAGACAGATAGTAAATCAGTAAAAGTAAAACAGTAATAAAAAAACTTACGCTTTCCACCGCCCAAGACATGATGAACAGGGCGCTCCCTTCCGAAGAGACGGAACACCTTCTCCTTCGGCGACTCCTCCGCCGCCGGCTTCGGCTTCTCGGTGTCGGAATCCGAAGACGACGAACTCGACGAGTCATGATGATCGTGGATCTTCTCGGTCATCTTCTCCATCAGACCGTGCTCCGCCTTGGCGTCCTCACCGTGCTCCGCCATCGCCTCCGATCGGATCTCGAAAACAAAAAGGTGAGATTTCACTGAGAACTTTCTTGAAACCGGAGAGAGAAGAAAAGGGGAAAATAGCAGTAGGGTTTTGGGTGTGTGGGATAAGAGAGAGAGAGAGAGAGAGAGAGAGAGAGAGTGGGGATATATAAGGGTACGGGAAACGAGATCAGATCTGGGCCGTTGGTTTGGTTTGGATGGTACGTGGCATCGGGTCGGGTCCGGGGCGGGGTGGATCGGGAGATTTTGAAAATATTGGGAAGGTCACCGACCTGGTTTTAAAGGGTTTTCGGACCACGTGGCGCGGAGGCATGGAGACATGAGTGGTTTGGACGGTCTCGGTGTGGCTTTTACGTGGTGGTGGGGACCATCTTATTACTGGGCTCCACGTTAAGGGGGTTGTTTTGTGCTTCGCACATTTGTTATCATGTTAGGTGAAAAAATTGGTTAAACTGTTTAATCCATTTGATTTGAAGATCGATATATGTTCAGATTTTATAGTTTTATTTTAATCTGAAAAGTTTTTAAAGTCACGATTTTTTTTTAAATAATTCTTCTATCAATTTTCTCAGTTAGCTTGCTGACGTGACTGTTAAATTTTTTAATGTTTTAACGGCCACGTCAGCATTTTAACAGAGAAAATTGACGAAATGACTATATGGAAGGAAAATCGTGACTTTAAGGACCATTCAGATTAAAATGAAACCAGAACGACTAAACATATGTAAATTTCAAACCAGAGAGACTAAACAAATTTCAATTCTAAAAAAATTCTTGATAAGATTTAGTTTAGCTGATTTTGTGCAAATTGGTTTTTTTTTTTGCGTTATAGTATGTTTTTCTTTTGGACAAATTTTTGTCTGAAAAGGAAATTTTTAGACAAATTTATTATTATATATTTTTTAAATAGAGACAAATTTATAATTAGGACAGGAAATCTACGATCACTAATGTTTAAGAAGTGAAATTCAAAAACGAGATCCTTTAAGAACTCGAATTTTTGTTTATGAATGTTTTGCGGCTAACAATAACAATGAATCTAATATGTCACGAATATAGAGATAAATATTGTCTATTCATAGATCTAGCACAAACTGACACGTGTTGCTTGATATGCGACAACCTATATTTCGTATTGTCAAAAATTTATTTTTGTCTTTCTTTAAAAAAAATAATAAGTAAATAAAGCGTTGTAGCTAGCAAGACATCTAACCTTTGTTTTGTGCCTATGTTTTGTCGTTTTACTTTTTATTTTATTTTTAAATCTGGACTTAAGATAGATTCTTAAATGTATGACCGAAATTAAGAATTTACTGATACCAATATGTATCTTGATTAGATGGTTCTCTTAGTGAAATAAGAAAGATGAGAATATCATAATCTCGATAGACAATCAATAAAGTATAAGTCGCAACACATAAATAAAATAACTTGAACAAAATTTGAATGTATCTTGATCTTCAAATTGTAATGACAACCCTCTTTTCATATTTTCAAAACATAATGAACAATATTGGTTTGGCAAATTCTCTCAACTTTATAAGAGGGTAAATCATCATTTAAAAGAAAAAATAGAGTGAAATATATATATATATATATATTAAAAAATAATAATAATAATAATAATAAACTGTCGTTTATGCAGCTTTAGAATCTTGATGGTGTGGCCCAGACCAAGAAAACCAAAAGAATCTTTAATAGTGGGCCTCGGGCTGGAGAGAAATGTGCAACGATTGTGAGTTGTGACAATATAAGTCGCAATCAGTATGCCAAGGCCTACCCTAGAACCATAAGTCCATAACCACTTCATCATTTTTACTTTTCTCAATAATACCTACCCTTTCTAATGCAGCTTTTTATATTTAATAATTCTGGGGAAAAAGATGCAGCGTTGTTTTGATCAGGCATGATTCAACTCTTTCTTGTCGGCTTACCGGTTATTGACTGTTACGTATCTGTTAAGAATAACTTCTATGTAAGAATCACAAATACAATAAAAGTCTGAGTTTGTAAATTGAAGAAGGTAGTTGTTGCTACGTTGACGAGATGGAAAATTGTTCAACTTTTCTCGGCTACTGTGCGATACATGATTTTTCAAGAGAGAATTTCTCGAGAATTAAACATTAACAACCGAGAAAAATTCTCATTGTTGAACTATTTTTAAGATGATAATGTTTCGAAGTGCAAAAACAACGGAGACCCATTCTAAATCCGGCATTGTGACAAATATATAAGGAAGGTGAGGTCCATGGATTTCCTACAAACTAATGCTTGACCATTTTGCAGAAGCTAGAGAAATAAAATTTAGTCCAGTGTTTTGCTGTAAAACACAAACAGTTTATTTCATATTCGTATTTCTTCAGTGTGGATTCAAATTCACAACAAAAATTTACAATTTCATGATTATGTACCCAATTTGAGTGTCTTTTTTTCTTCACCGTGAAATTATTAGTGGACCAAATATGCAGGGGGACACCCTGAAACTAACAAGCAAGTACCTCCAACAACTGAAAATGGCTTGGGGCCGGGCCAACTCCTCTACTTTCTGGTGGTAATGGGGTTCCCTGTATCCCTATATAATCCTTATTGCACTCACAAGCAGGAAAACAAAAAATTGAATTCTGATGAATTTATCCCTTGTAAGTAATTTCTAGTGAAATGACATAATATTTGAAACTATGAGCTCGTGTAGAAACAATGGTGGCATAAGACGAGCAATATGTGATTACCGGAATGGTCTAGGTGGCTTTTCTAGAACAGCAGAAAAGAAAACCTCTTTGTCATCATCTTTATCAATCTTTGGAACAATAACCCATTTGTGCTTCTTGTACCTCAGCATCTTCAGGGACTCCAAATAATCATTCAAATCTTCCTTCACACAGAAGAAGCTGTCAATCCAAAGCAAACCCCCAGGCCTCAGAACTCTATCCCAATCAAACAGAACAAAGTCTAGCAGCACAAAATCAATCCAGCCATCAAGAAATCTTGTGGTGTGGATCAAATCCAAAGTGTTGTCGAAGAATGGTAGCCTTTGATTGATTGTCAAGTAAAGAGGGACGAGTCCACGAAGAGCTATCATTTCGTTGAAAGGTGCCCCGAGATTGATTGTTGCCGAGACAATGGTGACATTGAACTCCCTCATCCTAGCTGCAAAAGTCCCCGTGCCTACGCTAAAATCCAGTCCGATTCTGATCTCCCCCGGCTTGATCTGAAGCACTTCAGGAATAAGAAAATCCGCAGTCTGATTCAAATTCTGGTCTGCATTTAGTTTCATCCATCTAGGCATTTCATGGTGTGACAGATTGAAGCAATCTGCACATTTGAAGAACCCCTTGGGAGCGGAATTACTTGCGAGGCAAGTAAAGTTCTTGCACCGATAGTGACTCCACCGCACATTTCTGTTGTCCGGGAGCTTCCACAAGGACTCAGTAATTGGGAATGGCTTGCTATATATCTTTGGGGCAATAGAGAAGCACCTCCTCCTCGGAAGTGGATCACATCCATGAACCATGAGCTTCTGAGCTAGCTTCCAGTCATCATTGCAGATATCACCAATGTCATAGGTCATGTATTCTTCAAGTTCTTTCTTCATAGCAAAGCAAGCATGGCCAATGCTAGTGAAAGTCCCATTAGCTCCCATGAAATTCTGCTTTCCCAATCTGTTCGGTTTGATCTTGACATACTTCCGAATCTCTTCTATCAGAAAGTAGTCCGCAGGCTCATCGGATTGTTGCTTCGGTTTTAGCAGAGGATGGATGTCTTTGACATCATTGCCTAACTTCTGAGCCGTCCCTTCGTTCTGCACCAGAGATTCGTGCACCGACTCGACTAATCCCAAAATATCAGCAAGAAACGAACTGTGCTTCAACAAATGCGCAGATGACGACGAATCTGTTGTTGAATCTCTGAACTTGTTAAGTTCCTGTTGGAGTTTCTGAATCACAGTTTCAAGAGTGATTCTTACATGACTGCCAATCCTGCTTTGACTATCAGTATTTACATAATTGCAGATGGTATCAGTAACATGAAATGATTTGAGAGAGTAGAATTTGGATGCTAATGTAACAATAGAGATGAGAAGAGCAAAACTACCCAATATGAAAATTGACCTCTGAACTCCTCTCCATGTTCCCAACTTCACAACACTTGGTTTCCTCATATCTATCTCAATGACCTGAAAAGCTGAAAATCATCTTAAAAAAGAACATTGATTTTCAACAACTCAAATCTGAAATCAGATACAGATATCAAAAAGGTAACAGCTTAGTTTAATAGTTAGCTAAAGGTTGAAGATGTTACCTGGCACTGATCCATTTTTAAAATTGTCAGAGGTATGGAGATTTGTACCTTTGAGATCAGAGTCCAAAGGTTCCATTTGTTTTATCTGATCGAAGAGATAATTGGGCGGAATTCCTGATCACTCTACCAAAAGCTAATCAAAGTGATTGATTAAGAATCTGGGGATCAGAGTACTGAATATATAAATACTTCTGATAGCTTAAACCCCTTTCTCCTATGCCACCACTGGAGCAAAAGTGGGAGGCAAATTCAAATCCAAGCAACTAGAGCTTCGGCTATTGGGATACAATAACAGAGGATGAAATACTGTACTGGTCAATGGAAAATACAGTTGACACAGTTCTATTATTTCATGGTGCTTGATTAGAATTCTGGTCACTTATTCTTATATTGTAGTGTGAATCAGAGACATTTACAGAGGATTAACGGCGAACACGTGCCTCACTTCACTGCTACTCTCAGTGCTTTGATTGACTTCGTCTTTCTAAAGTCTTCCATTTTTCAGAAAATGGAAGCAGGAACAGGTTGTACATACATCAAGTTTGGCACCTAGTTGATGAAGCAGGATAATTTATCTTATAGAAGCAGAAGTGAAGTAAAAGCAAGACCAAAACAAGAACCAGAAAACCCCTTTGCTCAAAATGCAGGGACTGTTCCCAAAACCCAGTTACAGATCACTGTTACATCAACTTCTACAGATTTAAGCATTTCCAGAAACTGTACAAGGCTAAAACCAACAAGCAAGAAGCAAGAATGACCAGCACAAAGCTAAAGCTTGTTCATTTGAACTAAAGATGAATCCTTTGAGTGAAATCAAAGTCCTAAAATTCAAAAAAAATAATTAGAATTGGTACACAAGGATGGCTAAAGCTTGGATTCTAAGAAACCCAAAAGCTTTTACCATCACAAAATCAAGGATTTTCTATTATACAACAAACAAAACTCTTCAATCCACTCTCAAAGTCTCACCCCTACAAATTTACAGTCCCACTCCAAATTCTCCAAACCCATCAAAGCTAACACAATTCTAACAAAGACCCACAACTAAGAACCAAAAACCCATTAAAACCCAGAAACCAAATAACCAATGAATCAAATCACCTCCTCCATCTCCGATCGGCGGCGTGCTGGCTCAGCGGCACGACCTCCTGCAGCGGCGTCGACAGCGGCGTCGGGAGCGGCGAGTTCCGGCAGACGGGGCAGGAGCCGTTGAGCTTGAGCCAGGCGTCGAGGCACAAGAGGTGAAAGTGATGCCGGCACTCGGGCATCATCCTCAGCATCTCGAATTCCCGATAGTCGCAGAGGCAGATGGAACACGTGGACGCGTCGCCGCCCCCGAGCTCCTTGGAAAACGGGAACTTCGGGTAGGAGTTGATGACGTTGTGGTGGAGCCCGGCGGCGGAGTTGTTGTCATCGTCGTTTTGTGGGTTCTCGAGGTCGTCGTCTTCGGCGACGAAGATGATGCGGGGGAGGATGACACCTTCTGAGGAGGAGTTGGGGTTTTGGGTTCGGGTTCGGGTTTGGGTTTGGGAGCGGCGGGAGACGCGGCAGCAGATGTAGGAGGCGAGGAGGAGGGTGGAGAGGAGGACGAGGAAGCCGAGGGCGATGGCTATGGCGTAGCCGAGGCCGAGGGTAGTGAGGTAATTTGAGGAGGGGGAGGAGGGAGGGGGGGACATTGGAGGAGGAGGTGGTGGAGGGTGGGAGGGGTTTTAGCCATTGGAGGTGGTTTTGAGAGAGAAAGTAGTTGGGTGCTTCCAGCTGCTGCATTTAATACTCACAGAGGGGATTGCATTAAATTTGGTGGGAAATTGTGAGTGGTGAGTGGTGTTGACATCTAGTTCTTCCCCTTCTCCTTTTTGGGCAGCCAGTTTTTTTGTTTGGGTGCTTTGTGGATATTTTGGGTTCAAGAATCAAGTACTTCCAAAGGGTTTTGTGTTTTGGGGTTCCTGGGATCTGACTAGGGTTTAACCGTTTAAGCAAAGTTTTGGGCCTATTCGGGTTTGGCAAAATCTGGTAAAATGCAATGAACTTGACTGCATAGACACGAAGAGCTAACAAGTTCATAAAGACTAGGTCTCCAAACTTTCATTTCTACTTGCATCCAAAGAATTAATGCGTAAAATTAAGGTGGGATGAAAAATTCGTTATTTTAGTATTGGTTCATTTAGATAGTCACCTTCCACATGTGTCGTGACTTAATGTTAAGGTTAGGCCGGATATCCAAACTAATAGTGGTGAGTTTTGGCGTGCCTATTACGGGGGTGGACCTCTCCCTTTAGAGCTATTAGGCCGCTCATGTGTTCGGTTACTAGCTACACTAATGGAATGTATCAATTCATGATCTTCCGCTACATGACTTTCTTTGGCGCCTTGGTGCTTAAAGAAAATATTTTGTATTAGAAATATTGAATTAGCAATTCGGCAAAAGATTCACGGTATGAATTGTGTTGAAGGAAAATACACTTGAATTTGCCTTGTTCTAACGAGAATAGGAAATAGGATGAAGTAATACCATATTGTAGTAGGATTCTTATGTATTGTAGAATTAGGATTCCTTATTGTTACCTTAATGTTACCTTATAATCCTCTATAAATAGAGGCTCATGTCAATGAATTAGACACATCTCAGAATTCTCTCAACTCTCTATTTCTCCATATTTTTCTTTCAACACGTTATTAACACGTTCTTGAGCTAATAACAAAGTCCTAAAGTTTTGAATTTGACATCCTAGATTTGCAAAGAATAAAATATTATAGATGTGTTTCTGACGTGTAACAAACTTTCATTGAAAAAGATTACACCACAACTATTTTTCCCCTCTTAAATGCATCCTACCGGGCTTTGGGGCCTTTCTTTGCACGTATTACGACGCCTAAGAAGCATAAGTGCTTAAGACTTAATCATGACATTTGGCTTTTTAGCGTTTAGGTCTTTAGAGGGGAAAAATAGTTGAGGTGTAATCGTTTCCAATAGAAGTTTGTTCCACATCATAAACCCATCTATGGTATTCTCTTGCTTGAGAATCTAGAATGACAAAGTCGGGGTGATCATCAGCTATCTACAAATAACAAAGGGTGATAACTAATTCCAAGTATTGAGTTAGATCAAGAGACTAAGATGTGTTATACTCATTCAATTCAATATCTTTTTTTTTGTGTGAAAATTCTTTATAACAATAATCCTTTGTCGCCAGTCCCCCTTTTAGCGTAGTGGATGATGCAACATCTGCTGGCTCGTGGGCTCGACTGGCATCAAAATATTTCCAACAACAAAACAATAATCGTTTGTCCCCTATCTTCATTCATGTGAATTTCGTTATCACGTTAATGCCCAAAGATAGTTCCACTTCCTAAGAAAGGTCGGGAGAAAGAAGAAGGGATAAATTCCTTGAAGTAGACTACTTTGAATTTTGAAAGCAAAAACTTTAATAAGAAAAAATACTTGAAGTAATTGACGCTTGAAAGCCTTGAGAAATTGCTTGAAGCTTGCCAAAAATTGTTGCAGGAGAGCTGCTCTGACCGGTGAAGAATTACAAGGTATCATTAAGGTAGCAATATCCTGATTCTACAGTATGCATATGAATCCTACTACAATATGAAATTACCTTCTCTTATTCCTATTAAGCCCAAGACACGCTAAAGTGTAGTTTTTTTTAACAAAATGAAAATAATGACCGAAATTTAAGTGAGTTTTCAGTTAACATTAAGACAACTACTGGAGGAAGCAACCGTATCTAACAAATGCACAAACGTTTTCTTCCACAATATTGTTGAGTTTCTTATGACTTCATACATATATGACAATTGATCCAATTCGAGATGAAACATATCCTATATATATAAGAAGTGATGATGCATTTATAGTCGAACCTGTTCGGTTGAAAGTTGAAACGAACCCAACCAAACAATATAATGATACACTCGTAAAAGCAATTGAAGTTAAGGCATGGGTGCAAATGTAGTTGTCGAACTTCACCTTCGACATGTTAATTTGTACATAGGATTGAATAGGATGCATAACGGTACTATAGTCCTAGTATTTTTCTTTCTTTGAATACTTCTTCTTAATCATGGATTCATGGTGTTAATTTGGTCAACGAATCTTCTTTGGTACTCTCTTTCAAAATTTGAACTTTTCCTTTGGTTAAGCAACTTTTATAACTCGGTCGGCATGGTCTATTTTGCAACATATTGTAGTCTTTTAAATAATATGAAATTTTCGATTTCCTTGTATAAGCTACATGAGACAAATTCATGTTACAAAAGGAGTAACGACACATTGTTGTCCACATTGTTTTTTATGGATAAATAACTCAAATGATATAACCGATTCTTTGTGACTCGAACTCATAATCTCTAACTTACAAATAAGAGACTATGTTACTAGACGAAATAGTACTGAGCTAAATGCTCACATTTAACTAGGCTGAACTGTTGAAGGGAAGAGCAAGCAATTTTGTATTTTCACTTTCTTCAATTGAGAATGTAAAATATACTAATGTAAGCTGCTTGATGAAATGCTTCAACAAAAAGAAAAGTGGAAGCGACAGTTTCGGGTTTCTAAATTCCAAATGTGTGTCACATATGATGATACATATGTCGTAGTCGCTTAAATTGATGGATGATTGTGAAAGTAGAAAAGCTACGTTCACTGAGATTGGTTTAATTTGGTAAAATACAGATCAAATACAAGAGAAGTAAAATCGATCATACTTATAGTAAACAACTTTTTTTCACGTATACATAGATCATTGCTGCAAAAGATTTGAACGATGTAAAATGATCAAGTGATGCATGAATTGCAATAAACGTAGTACAAATGAAACACACACCTAGAGACTAACCTTCCTCTTGCACTTTTGTTCTTGAATCGCCTGGCTAGAAATATTAACCGTCATAGTACAGTTCATCTTCACCACCACATGCTTCTTCACTATATTCAACATGTTCACCCTTCCCGGAATCCTAGAATAGCTGCTCATCGTCAATAGCCCCGAACCCACGTCCGTCTTCAGGTTCGGGTTTGTGGTGAGGATGTCAGTGATGATATCCACCGTGATGTTCATCCGCATGGTCCGTCGGGCCTTAGCTCGTCCCGGAGGTCCCCTAGCTTCCCCAACCACCGTGCCGTGATAGTACAGCGTGGTGGTGGTGTTGCTGTACTTGAACGAAGCAACGTTCGGATTCTTCACTGAAACATCAGCCGTTAGCGAGATGTTGGTGCCCGGCTTGGGGGTGGTGCCATTGACGAGCTCGAGCTTCGTGACTGTGACTTTGTTCATCATGATCTTCGGCTCCTTGACTCGGAACACAGTGAAAGCTAGGATGATGATCACCACGGCTTGGATTAGCACTATGGCCGTTATGCACCCGCAGCAGTTGATGAACTTCTTTCGTCGAGCTATTTTCATGTGGAGGGCGGCTTCATTGTCATCGCTGCTGGGGCGGTAGCCGGCTGGGGCTAGCGGTCTTGCCTGCTCCTTCTCCACCATCGTGGCTAGAGGTTGCTGATGGGGAAGAAGAGGCTAGGGTGTCTGGTGTCTTATAAGGTTGAGTTGTAAGTGGTAGTGTGTGTTGATCATGGGGTTTAGTCAGAGTTTCTACAAGTGCTGACAATGAGAGATTTTGTGGGTTTTGCCTACCCATGATTTTTTTTCAAGCTGCTGAAAGTTGACCTTTACTCACACATGACTGATGTTCACATAGAGTTTGATACATGAACAGATACTATTTCATTTCGTGACATGATTATGACAAACATGTGATGGTTTTTAACTCTTCATTTATAGGTCCAAAACTTAGGGAAATCACCCTTTGATATTTACTTGTGATAGAATTTATACTATATGCTAAAATTCAGTCATATATGATAGGTAATGTTCATAAGGCCCATAAAATCGTCAGTTTGTATCGCATTTGTTGCGTAATTACGGCTTTGTCATTTTAATGGATCGTGATATGTTGTGTTGCCCTTCAGTATATAAGGGCCCGATAACAAATCAAACTATCAAAACTCGATCTCTCTCTGCAGCTAAATACGATCTTCACTTTTAATTATGATTCAATTAAGAATTGCAATTCGTGAAATCTTAAGATCAAGACTTGAACTTCAAGTCTTAGAGCAACTTTAACAAACTCTCTATTTTAGTTTTTAGCTATTTTAGAGAGAGTGTTTAGCTTTTTTGATATTTTCGGAGCTCTAGCAGATTAGTCAAAGTTTAGCTATTATGACTTTTAACTATTTCGCTAGCTAAATATAGAGAGCGAGATGACTCAGATGAGGCTAGCTATAGTTTAATACATTCCTTGTAAGATATTTTACGTGATATATAAATATATTTAAACTATTTAATCTTTATTTGAAGAATAATGTTGATATAATGCTAACTAAAATAGAAAGTACTGATGTAGCCGTATATCTAAAATGACTAGCCAAAATAACATTTTACCTAATTTGACTAAAATTTAACTAAAAAATGGCTAGCATTGCTAAAGATGCTATAGCTAAATGTTATAAATTTGAAGCTCTTCAATAGCTAAATTTAAATCATGCACAGTTGGAGTAAATTAATTTCATAAACTAATTATTAAAAATAAATGTGCTGAAAATGATTGATTTTGTTCAAACAAGATGACATTTTACTATTTTCAATAATGGTGATGTTGTGTAAGTGTGACACCCTAACGAGACTAACGACATAAAATTTCATACCATCGATCATTATTTCTTGCCATTGACTATATATTATCATCCAAAATATAATACAAGAATATGAGTGTCTTCGGTTTATTCCCAAGTGTGTTCACCACCAACTTCTTAACTACCTTCATCTACCATATTAATGAAAAATGTGGAAGAAATAAGCCTTCCTTTCCCGGCACTCTGATTTTGACAAAGATCTAGTTAACATACTATGACATATACCGGCATAACTACAAATTGAAGGCTTCTAGTGCACCACATCTGAATATCATAAACTAAGTTGGTTAATTATATATGCATATCAATCTATAGTAAGTCTGATTGTCTGAATATATAAGATCGACCTTGTATGGATTTCCAGAAGTAAAGACATCATATGATGTTGGTAAGTGGAGGACTTAAAACTCAAAAGAAGTTGCCAAATTTCCTTACCTATAGAAGTTCCACCATGTGACTACAGGATCTACAGCTACACATGTAACATATATTAACAATGTAAGAGACACGTCGAGTATAATAATTTTAAATTACTTTGCACTAAAATGTAATGTTTTGTTTTATCATAATCTCGTGTTTATGACAAGCGTATATATGATTTTGGTCTTTAATATGATTAATTTAATTAATGAATTAAATTCAATGTGTTGTTACTTTGAACTTTAGGTTACCTTTCACTTGTGTCTCTGATCTTTATGGTTATCTCCCTTCCATGATCTCTACATTTCTTTTAGTATCCTCTAATATCTTAATCTCTATATGAAAGCCGACTGTAAAGCAGCAAAACAAATTGAGCTTCGGTAGTCTCCACTTGTTTTGGGAGAGTCTTCTCCAGTAGTCGCTTACATGTATTAGTCACGACTCCAGATTTACATGACATTTGTTGTGACTTCATGTTTTCAGAATGCTCTTTTTACCACATTTGGTGCATGACCATCTGTAAACTACAATAAAAAAGAAAATAACTAGTTATTAGCAATTTAGCATGCATTTTCGTTCTCTTAATTCCTTTTCCAATAGCATGCATTAGAAATGAACATATTAACTAATGTTAGCCTGCATAAATATTGTTAATGCAAGATTGTTAAGTAGTTATACAAGTTTCAGATACAAATTGATATGTTTGACCCAGTTGGGGATACTGGAAATGTGAACCAGCAAGCATCAGTATATATCATCCTAGCTGGTTATACCATCAACTTCAAAGAAGCTTCCGCTTTACCTAGAGAATAATTATATGTTCTTTTGAATCGTTCATCCTTGACTGAATCCACCAGCTAGAAATGCCCTCCTTGACTTTATCAGAAGAGGAAAATAAGAAAATTGCAGAAGAGAGTAATGAACAAGTAATCTCTGCATTGCCTCTACAAGTGAAAATTAAGGAAGAAGAAAAAGGGTTTAGGATGAACAAGCTAAATCATATATAACACATACAGAAACAAACTTGGTACTGGACTTCATTCATCTATTTTTAAGATCACTAAGTAACTACAACAGAATCAGATACATATTTACAACAAATAAAAGGCATACAAATCAATCAGCACTAAAGGGTAGCAAAAAAATCCAGACCAAACAGAAGAAAGCAACAAGTTGATGAGGCTTCATTTGGAACTCAGAATACAATTCAGTGGCAATTGAAGTCCTGGATTTTCTTGTTGGCCAAACTAATATTCAAGCTGCAATTCATCTCCCCAGTTCTTCTTTTCTTCACCATACCAACCATACTGACCTTCCCACTAATCTTTGTATAGCTCTTCAAACCCAAAACCCCTGAGCTAATATCATTGCCTACTTCTTCAACCTTTACCTCCACCACAACACTAACCATCTTGCTCTTTCTCAACTTAATAGAACCTTTAGAAATTGTGCCTTGACCAACTGTAACACCCCCATAGGAAATAACCACAGCACTTTCATCATACTTGAACCCACCCCAGTTCTGATTCTTGATCAGAATTTCTTGACTCAGACTCATGTTGATGGTGGAGGGCGTACTCACCAATCCCACGTTCAGATTCTCCACAATAGTTGAATCCAACTTGATGTTCGGATCTTTAAAGCGAAAGAGAGTGAGGCAAAGCACACCTAGAACAACAATCTGGAGCAGAACAACTGCGATTGCAATCCCACAGTACTTGATTCTTCTCCTCCCTCTAGTCATAACCTTTGGAGAAAGAATTCGCAGCTCTTCGTCTTCTACTTCTAGTACTCTCCTCGAACCATTAATGAGTTGATTCGTACGTAGATGATGCTCTTTCTTCTCCTCCTCCATGTTTGAGTTCTTGAGAAGCTGAAGATGGCGGAAGAGGGTGCTATTATCTTTGTTGCTCTAATATGTTGGAGCCAAAAATAAAAGGGATTGAAGAAAATTTATTGAACGCGTACATGGCTTTGAAGGTTCTGTTGTGAAACATACAAAGAAGCATACATGTCCTGCTTGGAGATTGGTACTTTGGTATTCAACAAAGAACGATGGACTTGTTTGCAGGGTAATTGACTTTGACATTAGCCATTGGAAGTCTTACAGATCATCAGGCTTAAATTATTCAACTCATGTATTCAAAATATATTAGAAAAATTGTCATATGTAGTGATTGAAAAATTCTTCTTAAAAGCTTAACAACCACCACAAGGAAATTAACTGGTGCAGATTATGAAGTTTAATATTTTTAAGGCAAAATGAGGAACAGGTGGAGATAGCTATATGGTCGAAGCTAATGATCAAAACAGAGAAGCATATAGTTTGTGACATCGTCATAAAATAGAAAACAGAAAAATAAAAAGAATGGAGATGCGGGGTATCGATCCCCGTACCTCTCGCATGCTAAGCGAGCGCTCTACCATCTGAGCTACATCCCCATTTGACGAGAAGAGACAATATGTATAATAAATTATCAACAAAAAATTGGGTTTTCCAAGCTGTGCAATCAAAACTTTTCACACGTAAAATATCACCATGCCACCAGAAGAACATAGTAAAGTAAAACAACTGGAGACGGTAGAGCCTTGAACAGACAAGGTCTTAACCGGAACGGAATCCGTACAGTCCCAAACATCAAGTGAACCATCGGTCAGTGTCGCATCTATAAAAGGCCCCGACGACGAGGTCAGTCCAAATAGTTGGTTATTGTGAAACAAGATATCAACGTAGTTGTAGCCAGGGGTTAATGCCACACCCGCCAGCTTGGTCCATTGACTCCATTCATATCAGGGTAAATCCATACAGCTTCTTGCTTACAGAAGAAAATTACTCGATCGTGTTTGATTGCAACTAGAGCGTTCTTGTTTCTAAACGGATTGGATGAAAGAATACCTTTCACTGAACCAAAGCTGGTCCAAATATTTGGGAGTGGAATGGTAGCTCTTGAAATCGGATTATACAGACGCATAGGAGGAAATAATTCACGTATGTCCTCTGATATGACCAGCCATCCATATGATGAGCCCAGAACCTTGGCACCCGGAAAAACGCTCTCGATTCTATGCATCTTTTCCTCAATAGGATCAAAGAGGCAGAGGCGGGGATCACGTACGAACACGTTATCAATTTCATGACCGACAGAAAACATGAGCCATGGAGTTTGATCAGGTGGCTGAGTGTAATATGGGGCAGAGATATCAGAATTTGCAGCGGAGTTCCAGAAAACATAGAATGATGTCGACCACGGAAGGAAGCCTTTTCAAGATCGACTCTAGGATTTCTGTTGGGAGCTGATCAGACCACTTTGAGCATATTCTGTTTCTGCCCGACCTCATCCTCCTTTTGGTGCAGAGGCGCAACAATTTTTCAAGTAAGTCATTAAATTTTCTTCTCGGCATCCTGGTATCTTTCTATTCTTTCATGATCGATCGATGAGTAAGTTGTGAG
>NC_020497.1:4312743-4396794 GCF_000184155.1 Fragaria vesca subsp. vesca
GGGGGGGGGAAGGGGGAACTTGCGACCCAGTACTCTCTTATGTGGTCCAATCTCTGTTTGTGACATGTCATTTATTTTATTTTTTATTTTTGTTTATCTATAGCTAAGATTTTAAACAATTATCACTCGAACAAAAAAAATCATCCAGTTCGAAAAAATTACATAGTAGCACATGATCAAATTTAAAAACATAAAAAACTCGCTTCTAATATTTTTTAGATAAATTAGATACGTTTCATAATACTCCAGTAGTTTATATGTCGTAAACATTGATATTACTTTTGTTCAATACTTACATTTGGTTACGATAGATTTACTTTCACATATTTTGTTAATGTGTGCCGAAAGGTTAAACTCCACTAGATATCGCCACCGAGATCAAGTGCAACCTGTCCGGCTGCTACCCATCCAGCGGAGGGGGTATATCGGAATCATTATTTGGTGATTTAAAACTCTACCAGATATCGGTACCGATATCTAGTGTATTCTTTACTGAATTTGAGTGACAATACATTTCATGACACTTCAGTAACTTATGTGTCGTAAATGTGTCGTAAACATTGTGTTTCTGTAAGGTCTCGTAGGCACTTCAGAAGCTTGGTGTGCATCGTCCGAGGATATTAATGACAAAGATTCCCTCCTGCACAAGGAGATTGATCGGTTTTTACCGATCTTTCTCTCTCCGATGATTAAGTCAGTCTCAGAGTAAGCTCTCGGCCTTCAACGCGATAGATTTTCTTACCTTATTGGTTGGTGTCTGGGCCATAACAGGCTCTTCCATGTTCTAATCAATGTGGGACAAATGTCCTTCATATTTTAGGCTTGTTTGACTTTCTGCATGGTGTCTCAACTAACGTTAACTCATTATTCTGGCTTGGGCCGAGACCTGGCTCCTTGCTGGAGCTCTGGTTTATGGGCTGAGGAGGTATTTATCTAGTACCGACAACACATTGATATTGCTATTGTTATTGTTTAGTACTTACATTTGGTTACGATGGATTCCCTTTCACATCTTTTGTTAATGACGTGTGCTGAAAGTTAAAACTCCACTAGATATCGCCACTGAGATCTAGTGTAAGCTGTCCGGCTGCTACCCATCCAACGGAGGGGGTTTACAAGAAAAATTATCTCGTGAGTTAAAACTCTACTAGATATCGGTACCGATATCTAGTGTAATCTTTACTGGGTTTGAGTGGCAATACGTTTCATGATACTTCAGTAGCTTATGTGTCGTAAACACTGATATTGCTTTTGTTCAATACTTATATTTGGTTATGATGGATTTCCTTTCACATCTTTTGTTAATGACGTATGCCGAAAGTTAAAACTTAACTAGATATCGCTACCGAGATCTAGTGTAAGCTGTCCGTGTGCTTCCATCAAGCGGAGGGGTTTACCAGAAAAATTATGTGGTGAGTTAAAACTCTACTAGATATCGGTTCCGATATCTAGTGTAAGCTTTATTGGGTTTGAGTGACAATACGTTTCATGATACTTCAGTAGCTTTTGTGTCGTAAACATTGATATTGCTTTTGTTTAGTACTTACATTTGGTTACGATGGATTCCCTTTCACATTTTTTGTTAATGACGTGTGCCGAAAGTTAAAACTCCACTAGATATCGCCACCAAGATCAAATATAATCTGTCCGGGTGCTACTGTCAAGTGGAGGGGGTTTATTGAAAAAATTATCTGGTGCAACTTGCACCGGAGTTCAAACTCTTTGTGTAACTTGTACTGGGTTTGTGTGAATATGTTTCATGATACTTCAGTAGCTTTTGTGTCTTAAACATTGATATTGTTTTTTTTTTTCAATACTTCAGTAATTGTTTCTTATTTTTACTGCATTGTTTATTTTCTAATTGCGGGGATAGACATTATCTTCATCACTTTGTCCAAAGTGACAATCGAGCTGGCGGTAAGTTCTTTACACCAACTACACTTCTAGCATTGTTTTTCTCAGTTAGTGAGCCTTCAAGTCAAACCTTTTTGAATTCGTTTGCAGATTGATGCATTAACAAGATAATGATTTGATTGTTCTTCAGTCCAAAATCGTTCAAAGAAACTTATATATGTCTTCTCGATCTCAGCCGCAAACCTCTCCATCGGTGAGTTCTCCTCACCAACTACACTTTTAGAATTGTTTTGTCTAAGTATAAGAGTGTTTGAGCGATTGGGCAAGACAAATTTTAATATCAAATATTTTGAAAAGATGTGGAGTGTATAAATAATTAAATACTTCTCCAAAAAGCGGGATCAATAGCAAAGGGTTCCAATCGGCAACAGCTTTCAAATTTGCAAACATATCTGGATATTTCTACCACTTCACGCCGACAAGATCGTCCTCTTTCTGTATATTCATTAAGGCCCTGTTTGTTTCTGGGAAAGAAGCTGGTGGTCCTTTGTTTGGTATTTCCTTTCCTTTGTTTGGAAGCCCAAGAAAAAAGGAGGGAAAAGAAATTGCTTCCCAAAGGAAGGGAAAATTTGGCGGAATATCATTCCCTCCCTCCAACCCCGAGATTCATTTTCCCACCCAAAATCCTGCAATCATTGCACTTGCTTTTGACTAAACTGTCCCTGCTTAAAATTTCATTTTCTAATTTTAGCCATGCCTTTTATAAATCTCTGTCTGACCCGTTCTACTCCAATGGAAAATAGAAGATGGATTCTGAATAGATTCTTGACTGTTCCAAACACATGAAATGAAAGTTGGTGAGAGTTTCAATTTCCCATGCTCCAAGAAAATTTAAAGAATTGATTTCCTTTCCTTTCCATTCTATGAACCAAACTAGCCCTAAGGCTCAGTATTTTTGGGAGTGGAATGGTAGCTCTTGAAATCGGCTTATAAAGGCAACTCCACGAAAAAATTAATAATAATAAAAAAATAAAATAAATAATAATAATAATAAGGCATCTCGGAAATCCAAATGTATACTTGAAAAGTAATACATTTTAATTTTGAGTTAGAGTTTCAACTCTCAAATATAGTTTCGACTTTCGAGTTCGAATTTCAACTCTTAAATATAAACTATCGATAAGAATTTTGGTAATCAACTCGTTAGAAAAACAAAACTCTAAAGATGAATTGGATAGTCCAAGAGCTATGTTATTGTTTGAGTTGGACATCAGCGATTAAGCATCTAGCTTAATTTTTGCATCTAATAAAGTATGTCATTGTTTCCACTCCAAGGCATCACCAACTCAACATGATTTGATCCATCAATTTGCTAAACAACTCGGAGATTTTGGCCTCTCCTTGTTGGCAAGGAAGTGGTAGAGAGATGTTACCAATGATAGGAAGGTGAATTGTGAGTTGGAGATCGATGCGGTAGTCGATGTTTTTATCTACAGAAATGTCATTTGCCAAATTTATAGGCATACTATATGGCACCTTTGCTAACACAGACAATATAGACTCTGCTCCTGCCTTCATATACACTGGCTCCTTCAATTTCCCTGATATAGGTTCACTGCACATAAGGAAAAACAGCATGTCAAAATAGAATTTTTTTACTTTACTGAACTGTGAAGCTAACCATCGACTTTAAAGCTACTTAAACTATGGTTTGGGAATTTGGGTGTCTGCTGTACGAAAAGAGGTGAAGATGAGTCTGGAAAAATATGAAAGAAGCAATACAATTTCTCTAAGTTCTTACTAGAACATTTTAATGTCTTACAAGTGCACGATCTAAGGAAAAGATCAAACAATCTGGTCATATGATAATACACAAGATTTCTTTTATAAACAACACATTGATCAAACCTGCCACTGATTTTCATTTTGAGAGAGGCTTGACTGACAGGCAGAGAAAACAGAAACGAGTTGAACACTGAGATCTTGAAAAGGAGATCCATGGAGTCGAAGCTCATATCCTCTAGTTGAAGGCCTACAATAAACGCAGACCTCCTTTGCATCTCAACCAACCTCGCCAAAACATAACCCCTGGCCTTGTTCACAATATAGTTCTTGGCATTGCCCAATAACTCTGACACTTTCATATACAGAAAACTAAAGATTTTTGCTGTTGAAGACAAAAACAGGGACATTTTATTGAAATTTATTTTTAGCTCGGTTGTCCTGCCAAAGAGTTTAGGTGATATATATGCGAGGAAGCAATACTTGGGAAAGAAATGATGCTTTCCTTGCAGCGACCCTATTTTGAACTAGTTCTACTGACAGAGAATTTTATCTAAGCATTCCTATGGAAGCAATTTTCAAGCTTCCTTGTTTAACATGACAATTACATTCCTCGGTGATATACAGACTTTTGCTCTTTATAAACTTTGGTATATCAAGTTTTGAAAATATCAGAACGGTATCTCATGTTTCCATCCCAACCTAAGATTGGTATATATATCTCATGTTTCCATCCCGACCTAAGATTGGTATATATAGCTATTAAGATGATCAATTTACCCTTAAGTTCTCTTTTTTTCTTAGTTTTTTTTTAAATTTGTTTTCATATTCAAGAAAAATTAGAAGAGGTTTTGGAATTTGATGATTTAGATTGACCTTTATAAACTTGAAGAAGATTGAAGAAGGGAAACATATAGGAATTCAATCTTTGTTGTTTCTGCTGACACTTAAGGATCTTGTTGTTGTCGTTAACATTAAAAAATGATTGAAATTAGAATGTGAAAACAAAGAAGAAAAACTAAGAAAAAAAGAAAATTTAAGGGTAAATTGGTCATTTTCTTTTGTCTGAAGGTAAATTAATAATCTTAATGACTATATATACCAATCTTAGGTCGAGATGAAAACATAAGATACCAATATAATATTTTTAAAACTTGATATACCAAAATTTATAAAAATATGATATTTTTAGGTCAGGATGAAAACTTGATATACCAAACTTGATATACCAATCTTAGGTCGGGATGAAAACATAAGATACCAATATGATATTTTTAAAACTTGATATACCAAAATTATAAAAAGCAAAAGTTTGTATACCGACGAATTTCTCATCCTGTTTTAGTAACATTTCCATTGTTTGTTTTGGTAACATTTCCATTGTTTGGTTCTTCTCTGACCTATTTTTGAAGAAGAATAAAGAAGTTCCATACTTTAGGACTTCTCACTACTAAAGTTTCCTACATTACTTCTTACAACACAAGTATCATACTTACGAATTCTTTCAAAATCTCACATTCGCCTCATTATCTTGTGCTTCGTTGTAGTTGTGTTAGATTGTTGGATAAAGGTGCTTATTGTAATGGTAACAAGAAACGGTGCAGATGCTCATCACAAGATTGTCATGGTTATAAGCACACAAATTCGTAAACCATATTTATTTTCAAGATTTCATCCTTGCAGTGACAACTTCAATATATTAACCCACAAAGTGTTAACTGTGATCAGCTGAACAGAGTCAGGAGTCAGAACCAGAAGGGGTATTACAGAAGACACATATCTTTTCAACTAAAACATATAGGAAATCTTGATATGAAGCACAACATACAAAGACAGAGAAGCTTGAAACGTGGGGAGCTCAACCAAAGAGGCTGGTCAGACTGGGAAGCTTGATCTCTCCCTTCTTGGACAGAGGTATGGTGAAGTTCCCAATCACAGGAAGGTCAATGGTGAGACCCAATATCAACTCATAATCAATGTCCCAATCTGCCCCAACATCCTTACACAAGGTCGCCAACACACTATGTGGCACCTTCACTGGTACCTCCAGAATGGTAACATCGCTTGCCTTAATCGATCCAGGGTCCGGAACTGTCCCAGCTACAATCTCCCTGAATAAACAACAATCATATCCAATCAAACCCAAGTTTTCTTCTACATCAAGCAATCAAACCCAATAAGAACATGAACAAAATTAGTACCTGCCAACACATTTGAGGGTGTAGGAGATCTCGCAGATGGGGATGGAATGATCATAAGGGTTCTTGACATGAACCTTGCCGAGGTACTCCGCAGCATCGAAGCTCACCTTCCTGAAGTCGACATCTGTGAGCTCTGCTTCTGGCTTTTCTACGTTGCCCAGTTTCTCAGTCACGAAGTTCTTAGCCTTGTCAAATAACCCAGCCATTTCCTGAAGCACTGTAGTAACAAGAGAGATGGATGGAAGAAGAAATAGATAGATCTAAGCCGGAAAGATAGAGTAGTTTGGGGACTTTGAATTTGTGATTAGGGAAATAGGATCCTTGGGAATATATACACGCAGGTGGTAGGCATGGTAGTGGAGTGGGGTATGTGGGTTTCTGACACGTGTCGTGAGGTTGCCGTGGAGACGCGTGACGGTGTGTACGTGTCAGTTGTGTTGCCTCCGTGTTTGGAGATCTGTAAATCCGGCCGACCATAGTTGGAAAGAAAATGGAGAAGGTGTGTACGGAAGTCATGGCTAAGATTTAGATATTTTATTTTGTTCTCGTTACCGTGAACGTTAAAAGAGTCATGGTCTGGGCATCAATGAGAGACACCCCAGCTGGGTCCTTGCTCTTTTGGTAACATTTTCATTGTTTGGTTCTTCTCTGACCTATTTTTTAAGAAAAATAAACAAGTTTCATACTTTAGGACTTCTCACTTGCTAAAGTTTCCTACTTTACTTCTTACAACACAAGTATCATACTTACGAATTCTTTCAAAATCTCACATTCGCCTCATTATCTTGTGCTTCTTGTAATTGTGTTAGATAACAAGAAACGGTGCAGATGCTCATCACAAGATTGTCATGGTTATAAGCACACAAATTCGTAAACTATATTTATTTTCAAGATTTCATTCTTGCAGTGACGACTTCAATATATTAACCCACAAAGTGTTAACTGTGATCAGCTGAACAGAGTCAGGAGTCAGAACCAGCAGGGGTATTACAGAAGCCAAACATATCTTTTCAACTAAAACACATAGGAAATCTTGATATGAAGCACAACATACAAAGACAGAGAAGCTTGAAACTTGGGGAGCTCAACCAAAGAGGCTGGTGAGACTGGGAAGCTTGATCTCTCCCTTCTTGGACAGAGGTATGGTGAAATTCCCAATCACAGGAAGGTCAATGGTGAGACCCAATATCAACTCATAATCAATGTCCCAATCTGCCCCAACATCCTTACACAAGGTCGCCAACACACTATGTGGCACCTTCACTGGTACCTCCAGAATTGTAACATCGCTTGCCTCAATCGATCCCGGGTCCGGAATTTTCCCAGATACAATCTCCCTGAATAACAAAACAATCATATCCAATCAAACCCTGGTTTTCTTCTACATCAAGCAATCAAAACCAATAAGAAGATAAACAAAATTAGTACCTGCCAACACATTTGAGGGTGTAGGAGATCTCGCAGATGGGGATGGAGTGATCATAAGGGTTCTTGACATGAACCTTGCCGAGGTACTCCGCAGCATCGAAGCTCGCCTTCCTGAAGTCAACATCTGTCAGCTCTGCCTCTGGCTTTTCTATGTTGCCCAGTTTCTCAGTCGCGAAGTTCTTAGCCTTGTCAAATATCCCAGCCATTTTCTGAAGCACTGTAGTAACAAGAGAGATGGAGGGAAGAAGAAATAGATAGATCTAAGCCGGAAAGATAGAGTGGTTTGGGGACTTTGAGTTTGTGATTGGGGAATATAGGATCCTTGGGGAATATATAGACACAGGTGGTAGGCATAGTAGTGGAGTGGGATATGTGGGTTTCTGACACGTGTCGTGAGGTTGCCGTGGAGACGCGTGACGGTGTGTACGTGTCAGTTGTGTTGCCTCCGTGTTTGGAGATCTGTAAATCCGGCCGACCATAGTTGGAAAGAAAATGGAGAAGGTGTGTACGGAAGTCATGGCTAAGATTTAGATATTTTATTTTGTTCTCGTTACCGTGAACGTTAAAAGCGTCATGGTCTGGGCATCAATGAGAGACACCCCAGACTGGGTCCTTGCTCTCATATCGACATAGGCTTCCCTTTTTTTTTTTTTTTTTTATTCAAATGAAATGTCATTGATACAGGAGATGTTACAAGCAGTATAAATAATATAAGCAAGACTATTAACGGATCACTTATAACAAATCTCAGATCAAAATGCCCGAAAAATTACTTCCTAAAAGAGTTACCAAATTTCCGGTACACCATGAGACAAGAAAATAATCATCAAGACCAAAAGACTCGTCCGACAAACTGCCAACAGAGTTGGAAAGACAGCGTCGGCACCCTCAATGGGTAGCGGCTTTAACCCCATGAAGGAAAAAGCTCGAGTCAACTCCGCCTCCTGATTAGTGAATGCACGTGATAATTACGGGTGTAGACCTTCATCACTATATCAGCGGTGCATTGTAATCCACCCAAGCACGACCACAGAGGGTCAAGTTATTCAAAACAGAGAAAACAAACAGAAAACTAACATAATAAAACAAAACAAAAGGGATGCAGCACATCTCCTGAATCGGCATGATCAGACTCAATACTGGACTGGACAAGCCCAAGAGCAGTGTCCTAAGCCCAATCCAAATCAGATACTGCCCAAATCCAAGATCGAGCACTCCAAACCATCAGTTTCCATCACAACCACCGCAGCCGACCCTCAACGCCTCCACCGAGCTACCATCAGTTGACGATAGAGACTGAATCCCACCTGCCTACTTTGTCGTCGCCGTCGAAGCATCCCAACTCAGATCCGCAACCCACCACACCTTACCTAGCCAACCCATGGAACAACTCGCCAACAACATGATTGAAGATCCGATCTGACATCAGATCACCAAAGAACCTCAATACTTTCAGCTACCCGCCCAGACAAGCCCGATCTAAAACAAGAAGACACCAGATCGGGGCATATAACCCCCAAAAAACCCGATTGGATATAGCCTCAATACATCAGATCACCGGATCGGGGCATATAACATAGGCTCTCCATTGGATAGGTGATTCTTTAAGGATGGAATGTTGATACCTTTGGTCAAGGATGATCTTATGTTCTAATTTCAAGGACTAAAATCTACCCGATATCTTAGATATGTCTTCAAAATTTCTGTTTTTTACAAACACTAATATTAGTTTTCATATATTTTTGATATTTTATATTATATTTAGTCTATTTTTGGTCGAATATACTATTTTTATATAAAATTTTGGTAAACCTTACATCAATATTTGATATTTTCTCGATATATCCATCAAGATTTCTTTTTTTTAAATCACCGATATTCCTGTGATCGTCAACATTTTAGTCCTTGTCTAATTTAACTAACTACTCCAAAAATAATCTCAACCCTTGTACCATTTCTTGAAAGATAGAGAAGTCGTTATTTCACCACTCCGTCAAAAATACGTACTTTATGTCACATAAATTTAACGTAGATATCATTTAAGTGTCTGAGCTTCTTGGACGAGCTTCTGGAGAAATTTTTCAGTGCTACGGGAGGACCACGTGGCAGTCTGACATGATCCTATTTTCCAATCAAATTTAGACATGTAGATTTTCTTCACGAAAAATTATTTCAGCTATTTTGTCAAAAACCATTTTAGGTTTTCTGTTGTTTTTTTAATACTAAACTCTAAACCCTATACCCTAAACCCTAACCCTAAACTTTAAACCCTATACCCTAGACCCTAGACCCTAGTTTGAACTTGTTAAATACCCATAAATGTCATTTCACAAAAAATAGAAAATATTTGTTTATATTTTAGTTGTAAAAAATCCACATATCTAAATTTGATTGGAACGTAGGACCACGTCAGACTGCCACGTGGTCCTTCTGTAGTATTTAAAAATTTCTCGAGCTTCTGAGGTAAAGAAATAAGAGATCTTTAATGACGGCGGATTAAGATGCTAAAGGAACAAATATGACAAAAGATTTACATGCGCACGTCTTAGACCGATTAGCACCAAATTACTAACCAAATTAGAGAAACTAGCAAACTATATATGGAGGGATTACATGGCCGCAGGCAGTGTTTAGTTTGCCTAGTTTGCCAAGTACAAATGAAGATTCAACAAGAAGTGAATCTGGGAGAAAATAATGAGTAAAAGATCAACCTAGACATAAATTGCTTTCTTCAATGACAAAGAAAATGAACACTTCACATATAACAGTCTCTTCCAAATGAATATTAAGCCATTTCTTTGGTCTACATATGAGAATTTTCATAACTTAACTCGATCTTCATAAGATCGAAGGGTTCGACTCTACCTAGCACTTCCTTTATTCAGTCCTCACCAGTTTATCAATCTGAATCCTTATCTTTTTCTTTGGAATCCTTCTCTTTCTCTTTCTCTTTCGAATCCTTCTGCTCCTCATTTGTTCCAAATATTACATCCTTTAAGGTGGGAAGCTTGATCTCACCTTTCCTGGATAGTGGTATGGTAATGTTCCCAACTATAGGAATGTCGATGATGAGTCCCAGTTCCAACTCATAGTCAATGTCCCAATCTGTAGCAATGTCCTTAACCAAAGTAATTATTATACTGTGTGGCACCTTCACCGGCACATCGATGAGAGTATCGCGGCTCGCCTTCAACGATCCAGGGTCTGGAATCCTCCCGGAAGCGATCACACTGCACAACACCTCACATTAAACAGATCAGATACAAAACGAAAGAAGCATTGGATGGAAACTAACTATATATACGCTGTGGTCGTGTAGGTCGTGTTGGTCCTGTTGGATGAGGTTCCATATTTGCATCCCTAACTTCTCCTCCAAGGCAAGCAAAAATAGATATACATTCTTCGTGGATTAATTGTATGTGGCTATTGGCTAGAGGGATTCGATTTTGAATTTTCAAATTGAAACTTCGAGCCAAATTTGAAGTTTTTAGGAGTTCAACACAATACTGTAAAATATGAACAACTGTTAGACATATAGCTGTGCTATATTTGTGATCTAATATATCTGAGTCGCCCAATCACATAACCTACATTTTCATTTGTGATCTAATATACTAGAAAAATGGTATGAGGATTATGCAGAATAACAAAGACATCCCCTACGATCCAATACCTCTAGCATCGAGAAACCATTTCTCCTATACCCAAGAGTTTTCCGACATACCAACCCCTTTTAGATCTGACCTCATTTACATGATAGCATGGCAGTACATGTTATATATATAGACACACATATATTATTCGAAACCAACACCAGATCGATGTGGGAAATAATTACATTAGGGAGTTGAATGAATTAAGGAAATACCTGCCAATGCTTTTGAGGGTGTAATCGATCTCGCAGATGGGGATGGAATGTGAATAGGGATTCTTGACGTTAACCTTGGCAAGGTAATCTGCAGAATCAAAGCTCACCTTCAAGAAATCAACATCGATCAGACTTGCCTCTGGTGTTGGCACATTTGCTATCTTCTCTGCCACATAGTTCTTTGCCTTGTCTAACAACGACTCCTCCGTCTTAGTCTCCTTTGCCTCCTTCTCAACCTCCTCCTTCACCTCCTCTTTCGACTTAAACACATCCAACAATGACCTATCCCTCTTCCCCTCCGCCTCCACCATAATCTCCTTCTTCCCCCCGGCCTCCTCAATCGAGTTAGACATTTTCAAAGCTAGCACAAACCAATTAACCAAGAGATTGAGATATATATTAGCTAGTTGATTGTGTGAATTATATATGGCTTTTGAGGAATCATTTTGACATTTTTCAATTGTCTATTTGAGACAGGGTTGAGATCTCTTTCCATATCTTAAGGGTGGAGAGTGATGAGTGATATGGCTGTGTTTTAGGTCAAATGAGGCCTTTCCATGTACGTACGCTACACCAACCAATTTCCTCTTTTTCAATATTACGTTTTAATTATGTAAAGAGTAATTTTAAATACACACCCATAATCTCTTAATACACACCCCTTACTTAATACACTACCCATCTAGTTTTTCATTTCAATATTATACTAAATACACATCCCAAATTACCTAAAATACCCTCAATATCTAAAACTAATAATAATTTGTTATTTAATATAATAATTATATATATACTATTTCACAACTCTCTTTACGTATTCTCTTTTATTTTCTATTAGATTTTTTGATCGGGTTATAAATTTTTTCTTGATATTTTTCAATTTAATTACAATCAAAAGAGTAATATTATATTCGAACTCTAAATGTCTAATATGACATCAATCGGCTAGAATTTGAAGAAAAAAAAATATTAAACATACATATATAATTGTTCAAAGTTAAGAAACTAGTAAAAGTACAATAGCATAAAAACTAGTATATACATAATTTTTTCAAAGTTAAGAAACTAGTAAAAGTTTAATAGCATAAAAACTAAAAACTAGTTTTTAGTCTGCAAGACAAAATCTAAAGTTTATAAAAAAAAACCCAAATGAATCGGTAAATAGTACATGTGATTATGAAAGTAATCGAAATTCAGGTGATGAATTTTGGAGAAGAGGTTTTTATTTCTTTTCTTTTGATGCGTAGTAATAATAGAGAAGAGTTAGGTTTTATGGAAGATGAAGTTTTTTTCTTTTCTTTTTTTTTCCCTAATAATTGATAGATGTTTTTGTAATTAAACATACCTATAAAATCTAATATGAAATATAAAATAATAGGGGTGTGTATTAAGAGATTAGAGGTGTGTATTTAAAATTTCTCTTATGTAAATTGACATTATTGTTCTTGTAACATAGGAATACAATGCAAACACCATTGGCAATTGGCATTATATCTGTATGGTTTTGTTCCTTGTTTTTCTAAGGAAGTGTAAGATTCGAAAGTGTACTGATCACAATCTAATTTAGTACGTACACAATAATCGCCATAAAAAAAAAATTATATGAAACCAAAGTTGACACACCTATTGTGTGGCTAACATGCTGGTTTCCATACCGAAATACTTGACAGATAGTCTGTCACGTTTTTGAACGTGATCTTCTGTATTTATGTACTTGCTATATATCTTAATTATCAATTTCTATGTTTAAGGAAAATCATTTGAGTGTTATAATTGGCAAATTCTATTCTCTTCTTGAGTCTCGTTTTAAAGAAGAATACACACACGGACACACATCTTTCAAAGATCTTGTTCGACATATATGTGATCATTTTGCTTATGTTTCATACTTGTGTGATGAATGTATATCGATATTGTCGATATATAGAGAGGAGGAGAATAGTGCTTATGCCATCGTAGTTCATTACAAACACTTGATGTTGTAAAGTAAAGATAAGAAGAATAGAAGACACATAGAGAATAGTTGGGAAGAGGTAGAATTGTTCTCATTCATTTTCATTAGCCTCCTTATATAGAGGTAAGGTTTACATTAGAGTACATAACTAATGAGTAATTATGTGGACAAACACATAAATCATAATATTTATAACACTGTATATATTTTCATATAATAATTAACATTTTAACATGCATGTATATATTAGCTAAACTTGTGATTTGGATTTGGCCTAGATAACAGTATGAATTACAAATTCAAAGGGAGCTTTTCCACTTTCGTGCAAGATCAAGAGACGTGATTCAATTAGAAAGCTTGAGATGAAAGGATGGTGGAAATTTGATCTTGGTTGGTGAGGGGGTTACAAGGTGTTATAACAGTTAAAGTGAAAAGTCATAATCACAGTACTTATCATATGTTCGATCATATAGCAAACCTTAGGGAGCTAGCTATATACACATTTAACTAGAACCTAGAGAGGAATTGCATTTGCCTCAAGAGAGGAGTTAGAGTTTCCATCAGTTTCTCGCAGGGATGATTGTGAGTTCCTTCATAAGTTGTCACCACGATGCTTGTGTCTTTAGATAGCCTCTGAATCTGCTTTTTCACATTACATGTGTGATGCGTGCAGCGATAGTAACTCCTATATGACCATGTTCAATGTCAAAGAAAGAATCAGATCCAGTACTGTATATGAAATATGTTTTATGTTCAACGCAATGAAGAAGAAAGATCATACACAACTTGCTAAAGTTCTAAACATTTGGCTTCGAATTGCCACAACATATACCCCTACGAGTTACTGTGAGTTTCTGGATAGTCTAATTCATAAGATTTATTAGGAATAATCCCATGGTTGTTTCGTCTAGTAAATATTTAACCATTTGGAGTTTCAGATTACTTGCGGCAGTCAAACAAATTGGATCGATCATATTTTCCAGAACCAAACCTATACATATAATTATAAATTCAAATTCCAAGCTTAATTATTCGAACAAGCAGTGTTGTTAGAAGAAACGATACCATATAACCAAACCATACAATATGATTATTAATATTTCTAACTTGATTCCATGCATCTTTTCAGAATTTAAAACCGTTGAGGAACAATATATTTTAATTTTACTGACTCAAAACATTTTTATTTACTATCTATCTACAGATCCTGATCCACTATATATTCAAAAGTCTAGAGTCTAGATGAATATATTTACATGTAATTACTGTACGTATCTGTTATTCTTTTCTATAGAAAACTGAAAATAATGAACATACAGTATTAGATAGATAAATTTAGGGGATGAATTAACCTGGGATATAAGCTGTTCTTGACGGCTTTCTGTCCATATTTTCTCCAACGGTAACCATCATCAAGAATATCATCAGCACTTCGAGTCTGAAATGCAAACCTAGGCCGAGTCGCTTTCCTCATCTTATAACCACCACCTTTCCTCTTTTTACTACCCTTTTGTTCCCGATCATCATCACCCTCAATAGCATTCTCACCAGCGGAGCCAGAGGCAGTACTAAGATCCGCCATACCCGGCACAGCCCTACAGTTATTAAGCTGATCATGACCGACTAGCCCATGATGACCTGCTTGGCCAGAGAGAAGGCTGATCCAGTCAATGTCTATAGGGTTAAGGAGTTGATGATCATGAGGCTGTAGAAGAGGAAGAGGAGGAGGATTCAATCCTGAGGGTGTGAAGAGCTGGTAGGATGGGTTTTGCGGCGGCAAGATTAAAGGTAATGATAGCTGCGGTGTTGATGATGAGGTCGGAGGTGGATTCATATGTTCTTGACCTCCTTCCATAATTGGAGGGTACGCTTTGAATGTAGTGAGAATGATAAGAGAAGAGCAGATCGAGAACTGAGAATCTTGGGTGGTGGTTTATATATAAAGCTTTCAATTATCAAGTAGATTGAGGTGGTGGAAGGTGAGAAGAAGTTGGACTTACCCGGCCACTTTCAACGAGAGAGAGAGAGAGAGAGAGAGAGAGAGAGAGAGATAGATAGATAGTAGATTAGGTTTAGGGGGTTGGAAGAGTGGCTAATAATCTTGAAGACTTGAAAATGATCGAGGATGATCGCTGGGCTTGTTTCTATGTATGTTTTTAGCAACACTGGATCCCTATCTCGAATTCTTGTAGTGCCCTAGGGTAAAGGCCAAAGCCAACTACATCTCAACTACTTCTGTTCAACTGCCCTTCCAGTTCAGAAAAGGAGAATAGGAGACGTGCCTCACCATACATATCGTTATCATCTATGCATGAAAATGCATGCTCTCTCTCTCTCTCTCTAAATTGGGGAAGGTGTTTAAGTAATTGTATATGTTGGGAATTTAGTTTAATCAGGAGTTCAGGACACATGTTCCAAATAACTGGTTGCAAACTTTAGTTTGATTAGATACTGTTTACCAACCTAAAGAGACCCACGGAAGAGGGAAAAGGTCTTAATTTGTGATCAAGACGAAGTACTTTAGCATTTCACCAACCATTTTCGAGCAACAGCAGTCTTGTCGATGCAATCTATTCAGAATGTTTTTTATATAGATAGATTTACTTAAAGAATTCAGTCTAATAAACAATGGAAAATTCAGGTATAAACCACTTGGTATAGTAAAGGTGGTCGAGTTTCATATAGTATAGAACTCCTATATATATTAAGAGTTAATTAGAGTCTCACCTCTCATCAATTTATGGCCAACAAGTTTAAGAGGCCTCCGGCTACGCGTGCCTGTGACGGGAGATTAATTTGGTTTTGTTGGGATACTATCGTGGACTTCAGTCTTGAATATTGACTGGGTAGATGTGTTGATTAATCTGGTTTTGTTGGGATACTGTCGTGGACTTCAGTCTCGAATATTGACTGGGTGGATGTGTTACTATGTAACTTGTTAAAGTAACCGAGATGACTTATTATCTCACTCCCAATTAAAAAGAAAAATGCAAGCATATGTACTAGAGAATATAGTAGCATGCATGTTTGATTAGCTATTTAGCTTCATCCTCAAGATCATCCTTATTGACCAAAAAAATAAATAAATCCTTATAAACAAAAACAAAAACAAATAAAAGACAAATCAAAATTCATTTTTGGTACTAATAACGATCATATTTATACAAAATGTTGACATCCTACTACATCCTATACTTTTAGCGCCTGACTGTGCCTCATATCATTTTATTGCATTGGATGTTTTATTGTTGGTCACAATTTGTGATGTTTTTTTTTTCGTTGTCGTACTGATATTTTCTTTTTATCTTAATCTGTACTCTGTAAGCGGTACATTAATGTATAGTTCCAAAGAACTGTAGGTTTAGTAATGATATCTTGGTCGTGAAACCCTACCGGATTAAGATTAGGCTATAGAATAAACACGTTTAATTAAACACGGTTTAATTCAAAGAGTTTTGTCGGTTTCTATTTTCCCGCTCTGATTGGGGATCAGTAGCTTGGCATCCAAGCACATCTGACATCTCACAGCCGTTTGCCAGATAGAAGTGAATTGCTTGATAGCCACGCTTCCTCATTTATCCCATTCCTACAAGGATAAGGGTTCCGATTACCACCGACCCTATACAACCCAGTCATCTCATACCCAAACGAACCATTCGCTCTTTGTTGCAAACAGATCTGAGAGAGAAAAAGAGAAAGTAGTGATCTTTGTTGCGCAAGAAGAAGAAGCAGAGAGAAAGAAAAAAGAGAGAGGCAATATGAAGAGGAAGGCGGAAGTGAGTCTTGGTTCAGGTTACAGGTGGATCAGAGGGAAGAAGATCGGAGAAGGAGGGTTCGGCTCCGTGTTCGTCGCGTTTGCCAAGATACCCCATATTGGAGAACACCACTTGCCCGAGGCAATGGCCATGAAATCCGCAAAGATCAAGGATTCCGATTCCATTCAATACGAGCTGGAGGTTTACAGGGAGTTGGAAACCAAGGGTGGTTGTTGCCCCTTCATCATTGAGCACTACGGTGAAGAGGTGACTTGGAGTAACGACGGGGAAGAGGTCTACAACTTGGCCATGGAAGTTGCATGGGGAAGCCTTGCGAGGTACTTAAAGATTATAGGTCATGGGTTGCCGGAATATCATGTGAGGCGGTACACCGGTGACATTCTCAGAGGGGTCAAACACATACGTAGGTGCGGGTACGTGCATTGTGATTTGAAACCAGAGAATATTTTGCTTGTGAAGAATGATGAGGGCTTTCCCTTTACGGCCAAAGTGGGTGATTTTGGGTTGGCCAAGAAGAATGAGGTTCGAGATAGATGGAGAGGCACGCCGATGTACTTGTCCCCGGAGACTGTCTTGTACAATGAGCAGGAACATGCCAGTGATATATGGGCCGTTGGGTTAATCGTTCTGGAGATGCTGACCGGTGAACGCGCCCGGGAGCATTTCTACCATCGTGACAGCAAGACACTCTACATTGTGGATGGAATGAAGCCCAAAATCCCTGATACGATCTCGATCCATGCTAGGGAGTTTCTGGAGTTTTGCCTAGCTCCAGAAACATGGGAAAGATGGTCAGCTGAGGAGCTCCTCTACCATCCTTTTGTTGCAGATGTTGTTAAGCCCAGAAACTTGGGAAAATGGTCAACTGAGGAGCTTCACAATCATCCTTTTGTTTCAGATGTTGTTAGCTCATAGTTTAGAATTTATGTTTAGAGCAATTCAAAGTTCATTTGTAAGTTCAAGCCTTCAAGGGATGGTGTTCCAATTGTTCAAGTCCTACTTGTTGTGGGATCCAAACGCAAGTTGTACGTGTATATAAAAGTTTGCACTTGTTTGAAGATATCTGAATCAAGTTCTTCTGTTTACTACTGTTTCCTCTTGTTTCAAGGTTAAGTTGATAGTTTCTAAAGAGTTATGCAACTGAAAATGGCAGTAGAGCTACTGTAAATTCTTCCCCACATTCCCTTTTCTGCAAAGATGTTGTATGCTGCAAAAGAAAAATCTTTACTCAAAGTACTGGTGCAAACTACACAACCTACACAGCACAATGGACATGTAATCTTCATCCAATTTGACACATTTACGTAAGATCAACAATCCAATTTACTTGTAACAAGGATCACTAAGGTGATTGGCAGTTTGTAACGAAGTTTCAAGATTGAGCGACTGATAGTTTCAAACAAACCCAAAATTTGCACATATAACCGATGGTAGTTTTATTTGGTACAACACCGAATTTACTTCAATGAATGACTTGAAGATAAAGAAAAAAAAAGTGTGTAACTTGATATAAAAGCCTCAACTCCAACTGTAAGAAATAGATCGCAGCACGAGTTCACAGTTACAACACAGCCAAGCTAATGTATAAAGAAAATGGATTTAAAATCACATCCAGAACAAAGTAATGCACCAACTGCAATGGAAATCAGAACAAAGGCCTCTTTCCATCTAGCATTCCCATCAGATGGTCAAACACTTGGGTCCCCGAATCTCGTAGACCAGAATGCATATATTCATTAGTTATCCACAACCGAATCCCTGCTATCTGTGAAGCTGTTTCCATGACCAGCTTAAAGTTAACATACATATCTTCGTAATAAACAGCAGCTGCAACAGGCACCTGACAATGTAGACAAAGAGACCTTACTAACAGAAGAAACTGTTGATTATTCACATTGTTTCAATCGCAACGAAAAGCAAGAGAGTTTAGATCTCCATATGCAAATGTTATTGCCAGTTGTCATAGCAGATCATTATCGTCGTACATAGGAAGCAAACCTTGTTATTATTTAGTGCAGTGATGTCGTATAATGGAGGCCAATCCTCTTTCTCAGCCAACATATTAGCAGCACCTTTGAATTTTCTCAAAGCATGAATCTCATCAAACATCCATGGGAAGATCATCTGCAGTAGTAAAAGTGTAAATTGTGTTCAGAAGGTCGAATTCAAAAGCAACAAGCAACTACATGCAGATAGCTAGGCTCTAGATCATCTGCATTAATCAGACACATCCTATATGCCAGACAGCTATAAGTCAACCATGTTGCGCAATATTCATCATCTACCACATAGATTGGTCCAAGCAAGTGTTTATGGTAAAAGTTTACTTTCATGAACAACTAGCATCATGATGATAATTAATATACTTCGGACGTCATGACTCCGTAAAAGAGTAAATTATTCTACATCTCAAATGCTTTGGACTGTTTCAGTCCATAAGGTATTTAACAACCGGAGTACTTAAATAATTCATCAGAGATCTGTTTGATAAACTTGTATAATTGGATTTAAATTATGGCTTGCTGTCATTTTGAAAAGAGAATGTTGGAGCCAGTGACTACCTCCCCTGTGAAATATATAGGACGGCCTTCTTTTGCAGCCTGGACTGCATCAAATCTGCCCTCATCTTCGGCCCTTACTGTGTGAGCAGACCACCGTGATGGAGCGCCCTTCAAAAAATGAATAACTATAAAAATTCATTATTTTTTTAAGTTATATATAGTTTAAAGCATATGGACTCGTGAATATAGTACATTTAGTACTGTAAATGAAAGACAATAAAGCAATTACCTGACAGTATATGGACTCGTGCATTAGAGCATAAAGTGGATTGGTATCAAAAGATGACCATTTCTGAAACTGCATAGGTGAAATTATTTAACTTTGATGCCACAAATATTGCAAAACCTTGGATTCAAGATCAATGAAAAACAGAGAATTTCTTACAGCGTCCAAGAAGTAATAGCTGATCTGCTTTGGTGCTCCTGGAACTAGTACAGGATCCCAGACCCTCTCAAACCTGGGTTGAAGTAAACAAGTAACTGAATTAAAGACTGAAACCACTGTAGCATATAAAAATCGAGATTCTTCACAATGAAGCCTTACATGTAGTGTAAGCGCTCAAAACCACTACTGGATCCTAAGCCAGAAAGTCCAAGTGTTTGTAATCCCTTTGGAGTTAGGATGCCCCCGGATGGAAGAGGCACCTGCATAAATAAAAAGGTGGGTGATTGTTGATTTAAACTATTAGTTTTAATCGTTAACTCTCAGCATTAGGAACAGCACCAAGATCATATGTTCTGGATCCTCACCCCGCCTCCCTTAGATTCTGACAAAAAGTTAACAACTTCACGAACAATCTCAGTATCTTGAGGATACCTTTTGTAATACTTCTCATTCTGACGTCTAATCTGTTCAAAACATGCTCTGTACACGATATCTGCAGTGCATCCATTTCCTATTGGAGGGATACCGCCAGTTAAAAGGACTTTATTTAGTCCTTGCGGTGCAAAACTCAAATAGGTTACTGCACAAAAACCACCATAACTCTGCAAAAGGAAACAGAACTAATTTTAATCCTTGTTAAGTCCCACAGGCTACAGCTCACCACAAGCAAAATATAAGGAATGACTTAACACATAAGCATTCTCTAGAAGCAAAAAAGCACAACATGAGAGCAATGGCTTTGAATATGTACAAGGAGAATAATTATATCTTAAAAATTTTCTCTGATGATATATAGATAAAGTAGGAGGTCACTGCAAAGGAAAAGGACCATATCACAGTAGCTGACAGATTACAAGCACCACGTAAATTACTATAAGAAATCATAATTATACCTGACCCAAAATTGTCCAGCGCCCTGCATCAGGAACTAAACGTACTCGAATAAACTCGGCATCATTTACTATATTATCAGCTCGAAAATGTTGCAAGAAATCAGCCAACTTCACATCGGACTTCAGTTGCAACATTGATGAAGGTGTCAAAGGAGTAGATAAACCTGTTCCTCGCTGCAATGAGAAAAAATCCTATTAAGGCAGTGCAGATCCCATCAAGAAATCCAATTAGTTTAAGTTATGCCTCAACAACCATACCTGATCCAGCAATATGACACGATATTCTTCACAGGCTTTACGCATCCATCCACTGGCTTCAGTTGGTCTCGGGCTTTCAAATCCAGGTCCACCTTGAAGAAATAATAGGTATGGTAGTGGTTGCTCTTCTTTGCCAACTACGACACAAATTGCATTTCGCTAGGTGAGTTATAAAGCCACCAAACATGACTATACAAGGAAATCCAAAGGTCTTGTCTGCAAAGAATATAAGCAATGCAATATAGGTAACAGTTTGTTTGTCATTACAATGCTACTTCCTCCGCATTGAGAGAGAAAGAGCTCACAAGTCAAAACTATAAGATACACTTTACATACTTTTCTGATGCTTCACAAGTGCATGCTTGTGCTCTCATGTGGAGTATGTTACTCATTCTGAACCATCCTTGAATGGATATAAAGTCTTACGTACACAACTAAGCTCATATAGCTCAGTTTAGATTAAACATTGAACAAAACAGGAGTGACTGTTGAACCCGATGCTGATCTACCAACTATCATCTCAGCATCACATTTCAACACTCCAGTGAGCCCTTTAATAGCCAAAAAAACATTTATGATCGATCTATTCAGAGTTGTCTAGTTGTTAAACTCAATTTCTAAGAAAATCAAACGTCTGCACTACATTTAACTCTTTTTCATTTGGTTAATTGTCTTGTTTTCTGCACCTCTTCACATCAATCGAATAACGGCAAGGACTCAACTGTCACATAGTGCCAGTCTGCAGATTATGGCCACTGACATTTGAATAGTTCAGTCTTAGTGCATAGGCAGAAACCTAAATAGGCACACTTCTACTACTTGACTAGACAGTTGAAACTCATCAGCAGAAATTTACTTCACAGTTGTAGTTTTACCTCCAAAATTACCAACTTCAGTTACTGAGAAAAGTCAAATCCATATTTTTAGTACTGAGGACCATAATTACTCGCCTGGATTACATTAACCAGATTCAGAGAAACTAATGGAAATTCAAACACTAATATCATCGATTCAGCTCTATACACTGCACATTTCACTTTACAAAACCAATCAAAACAGTAAGTATTGAACAATCACACCGATTAATCTTCAGTGACGATTCGATTGGAGTTGAATTTACCTGAAACAACTTCGCGAGCGAAGACTGAAATCGTAGACGAAGCCTTGGGATCGGCGGAGTAGTCGAGAGGCACGAAGAAGCGGTGGTCGCGAAGACGGAGCTCCGGCACGGAAAACCAGTCCCCGGCGACGTGGTCTTTGGGCGAGTCGCCGGCCGTGGCGGTGGGTAGGGACATGGCTGTGAATCTACGCGCGGAGGTGCGTTGGTAGTGAAAGTAGCGAAGATTAGTTACGTGGATGAGTGGAATGCGGAGGAGAAGAAGCGAGTTTGTCAAGGAAACCGGTCGCGCGAGAGTTGCCAACATTTTAGGGAGAGCGTCGTCCGAGTGGCTTCTTCTGTTACGTATCACACGTGGCGGATCATTTCGTTATTGCTTGCCGAATTTGAGTTGTCCAACAAAAAAACAAAATATAGGCAACAAAAAAAAGTAGAAAACTCAAAAAAGAAGAAGTTAGAATTAACTGCAAGAGTCATGTTTGTTTGCTGTTTGAGCACCGACTGAGCATCTCCAACATAGTTGTTCAATATGAATTTTAGCTAAATATATGTATTTCAATAGTAAAATTTACTTCCAACATAATTAGCTAGCTAAAGAGAAGTTAAGTTTAATTATTGTTACGGTAAATTACTAAATTTAGCAATTCTCTTTCTTCATTTTGTCCACTTCTTAGTTCATGATTGATCAAAAATTTATCAGATAACTCACGAACTACCTTTTTTTTTTTTTAGTAATAAATCATTCATATAAACGAAAACCTATTACTGTTGGAGCATAATTGCTATATTGATAGCTAATTAAATTTTCCGACTATTGCTAAATTTAGGCTTTGTTGTTGTTGTTGTTCGGGATTAGTTTCTCTTATACAAACGCCTTTAATCGGCTATAAAGATTATTCTTTCATATAATTAAACAATAAACTTTGAGTTTTCTCAATTTTCTTGATGGATTTTATAACTTTTTGTGGATTCGCAACCCTAACAACAGTCTTGTGGATCCAAAGTTGTCGTTGATGGATTCTAACGTGATAATTCCGCTGCACTAGTGGTCAGTGTACTACCCCGAGTAGCAATGTTGTGAAAAAGGAAGACTATCTAAAAGATAGATTCTTAATCTTATATATAATAGCTGAGACATCACGCTTGCAATTTATTAATTATCATTGTTATCTCAAAGGAATCCCACTTATATGTTCTCTACAGTGACATTGCAAGTGAAAATTTCCTCGGCTAAGAATCTGACCTGCTCTTTGTTCGAGTACCAATAACGGAAGCGACTGTTTTGCAATTGAATATAAGAGTAGAATCATGATGATGTGTGGACTACGAATTAATGCACCAGAGACTAAGAATATCATATCTTACTATCATCTAAGTATACTGAAGATGTGTTCGATTGTTGCTGCTATGACGGAAGAACTGGATAATGACTTTGTTGCTAGACAAAGCTAGCAAGAACCCAGGCATTCGTTGCTAAATGATGAAGATCGAGAAGTCTTTTGGGAACACGTTTTTCGTTTTCTTGATAATATACTAATTTGAACAATCTCTGATCAATCTTTCTTCTTTGAACTGGAATCATTCGCACAATCTATGTTGGAAAACAGAATATTTAGCTTTTCCAAACTACTGGCTAAGTATGAATGACTTGATCCAAAATTATCTAGGCTCGGTCTTTCTTCTTTGAATTAGATCCATTCCAATTATTTTAATTTTTAATATAACTGGGGAAAAGAATATTTAGATTCCGACTACAGTTCTAAACTACGTACCTAGCTATTTATTAGTCTCTAAATCCAAATTCTGATCATACTTGGCATTTGGCTAAATATATATGAAGGCTCAAATGCTCATCAAGGCATATACAAATTTCTCCAAGTGCGTGATTTAGTTTCTTTCACATCGATCCTAAAACTCGCTCTCTCCTCACGTACTTCCTCCCATCTCGTTTGATTCGATTATGATAAGTACGTGCTTCCATGTAATTCATGATGTGACTGATGTCTTCTCTTTCTGGTAATATATGGTTCCAAGCTATAACATATATACGTACTAAATGAAAGAAAATTGTCGAGACTAATGTTAATAGTCCATGCATGTCACAGAGATTGAAGGATTCTGGTGAGAAGAAATGTTGCAGCTTGGGCCCTTTGGATCAGAAAACGGAGGGGAAGGGTTTGATCATGGAGCTTTCTCAACAGTCAGGCAGGTTGTGATATCTCATACATCAGGTTGCATTCGTTCCATCCAGTTCGAATATGATGACAACGGGAGCTCACTTTGGTCGGAAAAGTACGGTAGTCCCTCTTATGACGAAGACACCTATATTGATACGGTTAGTCCAGTCGTAATCCCCAGATTTACAAATCTTTAGGGTTCAGGGTTTAATGATCTATTTTTTGTCAACGACAGATCAAGCTTGATTATCCAGACGAATATTTGATTTCAGTTTATGGAAACTATGTTAGTCTCTGGTGGTTCCCGACCTATATTTCCACCCTTACTTTTAAGAGCAACAAAAAAAGTTATGGACCATACGGATTGGGAATTGAAGGAAGCCTCGGAAAGTACGGAAATTCTTTTGCAATCGAATCACCTGGGAATATGATTGTGGGATTTACTGGTAGGGCTTCCAGGACTACGGGTATCCGTGCAATAGGAGCAAACCTGAAATCCCTTGATCAGTATTACCCTTCTAAGACAAGGCTCAGAAACAAACACGATGATGATGAAGGTAACAGACAAATAATTGTAGCCGGTAACCAAGTTATAGGAAACGAAGGCGACCAGAACGGGCGTTTCGCTGTTGGAAATACATATAACAAGTACAAAGTTAGTCACTACTATTATTCAGAAAAGTTCAATAATGTCATGTAGTTATGTTAAAATCGATTATTATCAAACCGACTTTTACCAAAATAAGAAATAAAAATAAAAATTCCCATAAGATGAGGGTCCAAAAATCATCTTTGTTGTTAGAGCAATTGCACCCATAAACTAGGGACAATTGCTAATTTGTCAATTAAATCTGTATTGCTAATCCACTATTCATCAAAGATTAGTTCTCTATTAGGAATATTGTCGAGAAACATCCTCATGAAACCAACCACATACAAAGGTACCATTAGTTCGCCATTGTCTGTGCCTTTGCCATTGTCTGTGCCTTTTTGGTTTCATTATAAAGCATTTTCAGTACATGGTGTGTATCTTCACATACATACATAAATAGTCAGGATTAGAGGAAATAATATAGAAACATGGTAGTTAAATATATGAATTGTTATGAACGGTTATGATTGCGTCGTGTAAATATACGTTGTACATACAAGAATTCTCAGTCTTTCTAGGGGGATTATCATAGAACAAGTTGGTGAATCACTGTCCAAAGAGGCAGTGGCAACAGACCGAAGCCATGGGGGAAATGCCTTTTGTTTCGGATTTCATGGTGGCTCGATGATCTCGAAACCGGAGACTGTGGCGGAGGATGCAGCAAACGCCTTGAAGTGGAGCTATGACATTCTTACGTAACGTCATAGAAAGGTACACCAAATGGTTTATAGGTCTCAAGCAAGTTTAATTTTGGTACTATGTTAGTGCACTAACCAAAATAGATAAAACTTAGAAATTTGAAAACCTGGACATGATGTGGCGCGCAGATAATTAACATCTGTCACCCTTAGAAACGAACTCTGTGAGACCTAGTCAGCTACAGCCATGAATGACATACACTCACTCTCTCCTATCATTCATTCCTCATTTGAGTTTTCCCAAGTTAAGGTCGATCAACCTAAACGCCTTCCGCCGTTTTCCATCCCAAACGCTTAACCCTCAAACCTCTGTATGGCACTCACCGCGGTCGTTTCTTCCGGACTCGTCGTCCGCTGCATGAGCAACGTGCCCGAGCTAGAGCACCTTCTACAGCGGCCCTAAGTCGCAAAGCCCTGACCGGAGAGTGACGGTCACTCAAATAAAGCAGAAGCATAGGAAGGGCGAGCCCATCACAGCTGTCACGGCCTATGACTACCCCTCGGCGGTGCACTTGGACTCTGCTGGGATAGACATTGCTATAGTCGGCGACTCGGCTGCTATGGTTGTTCATGGATATGATACCACTCTCCCTATAACATTGGAGGAAATGCTTGTTCACTGCCGAGCGGTGGCGCGTGGGGCCAAGCGCCCGCTTTTGGTTGCGGACTTGCCGTTCGGCTTCTACGAGTCTAGTTCCATTCAGGTACATGGTACATCATCATTGTTCTATTAAATTTGGTTGATATCTTGAACGAAATTAATGGTTGCTTTTGTTATTCAGATTTCCAATTTATGTTGTATCTGAAATGTTGAATGTTTTAAGCTATGAAATTTCATAGCAACCATCAGGTACAGAGCATATTGTTGTATTGAGATTTGAGAATGTGATTGTTGATTGGGTTTGGGATTGGGTTTGTATGAGTGAGCAATGGGTTGGTGATGCATGCAGTTTCGAATATGAGCAGGCTATTGATTCAGCGATGAGGATTTTAAAGGAAGGGGCAATGGATGCAGTGAAATTGGAAGCAGGGGCACCTTCGAGAATTACTGCAGCAAAAGCTATTGTTGAGGCTGGAATTGCTGTGATGGGGCATGTAGGACTTATTCCACAGGCCATTAGTGTACTCGGTGGTTTTAGGCCTCAAGGAAGGAATGTTGCCAGTGCTGTAAAGGTCAGTCTTTAAGCATCGGTTAGTTCTTCTCTATTCATGTTTGATTGTTGTAACAATGATTTCGTTGGATTTTTCGGTGCAGGTTGTGGAGACAGCTCTGGCTTTGCAAGAAGCGGGGTGCTTTGCGATTGTATTGGAATGTGTGCCGCCACTAGTGGCAGCTGCTGCAACATCTGCTCTTCAGATTCCTACAATTGGTATTGGAGCAGGGCCTTTTTGCAGTGGTCAGGTTAGTTGATTGTGTAGCCCTGTTCGTCTTGGTTGATGCATGTGTAAATCCATTGAGTATTGAATAAATATTGGCATTTGTGGTATAGAACTGTTAAGGCCTTTGTAGGTGGGGAGTTCAACAACAACATTTACCATGTTTCCACATTTTAGGAACTGTGTTCTTTAACTGTTGCTGGCATATATATGCAAGAGTTTTCACTTGGTAGGAATTCAGGTAGCCAGTTAGGTTAGCTGAAAACTACTATGAGCTCAGTCTCAACTCTGAACAAGCCTAGAACCAGAGCTTATAACATTATAGGCATCAAGCTCGGATAGTTCTCACTAGCTTCTTCTCTGTTCTTTGTTAGGTCTTGGCATGCCATTTTGCCAATTTTCCTCAATACCATAGACCTCTTTATCTTTTTTCCTGCAACACATAATTTATTTTCCCTATGTCATGCAGGTGCTAGTTTACCACAATCTTCTTGGAATGATGCAGCACCCACATTATGCAAAGGTCAGTTCTATAGTTGCTTCATAATCTATATCTGCCCACTTTCATGAATTTTGTTTAAACAAATTAGCATGGCCGCTCTTGCAGGTTACCCCAAAATTCTGTAAGCAATATGCACATGTTGGAGACATCATCAACAGAGCTCTATTAGAGTACAAGGAAGAAGTCAACAGTGGTGCGTTTCCGGGTGCTTCCCAGAGCCCATATAAAATCAATGCTGCTGATGTTGATGGCTTTGTTAGCGAGTTACAAAGGATGGGTTTGGACAAGGCAGCATCTGCAGCGGCTGAAGTAGCTGACAAAAATAATACAAGCAAATCAAATTAACTAGTTATACATACTTTACAGTAAGCCACTGAGATTGAGAGTTGCATTTGAAGTAAATGTTTTGCGATTTTTTCATAATAATTATATCTCAAAAGAGTTTCAAGGATCTCACCTTCTATATATCCCTTTGAGAATGCTCTTTGTGACAGCAAGGTAATATTTTGAGTTGTAGAAGAAAAGTTGTAGTTCATTTCTAGGGATTCTCATGACTTGAAATGCAACTAATATGACTTGATCAGTAGCTCAAACATAAACATTTAATTGGTTGGAAACCTTCTTGCATAATCTTTAATGAACTTAATTTTGATGTGGTTCTTTGAAATCTTTTGGTAAAATTTTTGCATGTGGTAAATATGAAATCACACAATTTTCTTAAAAGCTTTCTAAGATCCAGAAACTATTTCAATACCATGAGGATTATTTCACAACACACGTTTTCTCTCTTCTAACCACAAAATTAAGTTGAGATTTAACTCAATCAGCGTTGGTCAAGTTTCAACATGAATATAAATATTTCACACATAAACTCTTACCAACTCAACCACCTAAACTTGTTACCGACTTGACCCCACCTGGTGAACTTGTTGGCTACCGAAGTTCCTGATTTGTCCGACAGACAACATCAACCGATGCAAAAAGACTAAAGACGTGAAAACATTCCCCTAAATAGATGACACACGAGGTTAGTAGTTCTCTATATTTAGCAAAAATCCCATGTTGGAGTTCGAACGTAGAAACGTTAGAACAGTCGCATTTGGCATTTAAAAACTCGGGTGAAAAAACCGCAACGGCAAATATGTGGCGCGCAGATAACACGAAAAGCCAGCCAGCCACCTACTCTCTCATCAGTCTCTCTCAAACTCCACTTCCGTTTTCCCTCCTTTTATAGGTGGCGCCGCCCCTCCGCCGCCTCCCTTCTTTATATCTATTTATCATCATCAGCATCATCATCATCATTCTATACTCTCACATACACAAAACTCACAACCAAACTCCAACTCCTCACACTTATCTCTCATGGCTTTCGCCGCCGCCGTTTCACGCGCTGCCTTCCTTTCCAGGAGGGCCGGAACCATGATCCGCTCCATGAGCAACGTCCCCGAGAACACCGTCTACGGTGGCCCCAAGTCACAGAGCTCCGACCAGAGAGTCACCGTGACCCAAATCAAGCAGAAGCACAAGAAAGGCGAGCCCATCACCATGGTCACCGCCTATGACTACCCCTCGGCGGTTCACCTCGACTTGGCCGGAATCGACATTGCTCTGGTCGGCGACTCGGCGGCGATGGTTGTTCATGGATATGATACCACTCTCCCTATAACGCTTGACGAGATGCTCGTCCACTGCCGCGCGGTGGCGCGTGGGGCCAAGCGCCCGCTTTTGGTTGGGGACTTGCCTTTTGGGTTCTACGAGTCCAGCTCCATTCAGGTATGATTTGATTTGGGTTTTGTTTCTTTTGTTAGTTTGATTAATCAGAAAGTTAGAAATGATAAAGAATATGTTTTTGATTCTTGTTGTTAGTGAAAGGTTTATAGAATTTGAACTTTTATAGTTTTCTTGCATCTATAAAGAATCTGTTATTTTTATTCTTGTTACTGTTAAGTGAAAGGTTTATAATTTTGGGCTAGAGAGATTTTCTTTGTTTCAAAGATGTGAACTTTTTTAAAGAGAGGGGTATGGATTGGTGTAATGACACTGTGGTTGTTGATTTTGGGTGTGGGTTTTGTGTAAGTGAGCAATTGGTGGGTTGGTGATGTTGCAGTTTCGATTATGAGCAGGCTATCGATTCAGCGGTTAGGCTTTTGAAGGAAGGAGCAATGGATGCGATAAAGTTGGAAGGAGGGGCACCTTCGAGGATTACTGCGGCAAAGTCTATTGTTGAGGCTGGAATTGCTGTGATGGGGCATGTGGGACTTACTCCGCAGGCCATTAGCGTTCTCGGGGGGTTTAGGCCTCAAGGAAGGAATGTTGCTAGTGCTGTAAAGGTCTGTGGAATTGGAGAGTTGGTTAGTGTTTTTATCGAGTTGTGTTTGCAGTGTTGTGATTGTGTTGGATTTTCGGTGCAGGTTGTGGAGACAGCATTGGCTTTGCAAGAAGCTGGGTGCTTTTCTGTTGTTTTAGAATGTGTACCACCACTTGTGGCAGCTGCAGCAACATCTGCTCTTCAGATTCCTACTATTGGCATTGGAGCAGGGCCCTTTTGCAGTGGACAGGTCAGTTCATGTTGTAGCTCTGTTGATCGTTGTTGGTGCATGTGCGTTGGATATTCTTGTGTGTGATCTATTTTGGTCTTAACATCTTAAATGAAGTTTGTTTCAGAAGATAAGTATGTAATTTCTTTCATGTTTATGTTGCTGCAACTTGAAATTCTGCGTCATAAATGACTTTTTAGGCATTTATAGGCTCTAAGATCTGTAGTCTTCTTCAAGACTTCATGGTTGGTTTACATTGATTGTGATTCATTAGTAGGCATATATTGATTCTGATGTAACTGGTTTCAAATAGTAGGAATTCAGGTAGACAAGAGGAGGCTTAAAACTTATAATCTGAACTCAGCCTCAAGCGTGTAACAAGCCTAGATCCAGAAGTGTGTCACAATTTATTCAAATGGCTATAGGCGTCAAGCTCCAACTTATTTATTTTTTTCTCCCTGATAACCTGTGGGTTTGGAAGAATTCGTGTTTTTTCTTTTTCTTGTTTGTCAAGGGTTTTTGCATGCTAATTCTTCATTGACATAGTTCTCTTTTTTTCATCTTCCTGGCAATACATAATATAATTCCCCAAATCATGCAGGTGCTAGTTTACCATGATCTTCTTGGAATGATGCAGCACCCACATCATGCCAAGGTTAATTCAACAGTCAAATCTCCTTAGTAATCTATTTCTTTCATGAATTTTGTTTAACAAAGAAGTATCTTCTCTTTTGCAGGTTACCCCTAAATTTTGTAAGCAGTTTGCACAGGTTGGAGATGTCATCAACAAAGCTCTAGTGGACTACAAGGAAGAAGTGACTAGTGGGACGTTCCCAGGCGCTGCCCACAGCCCATACAAAATCAACCCTGCTGATGTTGATGGCTTTTTAAGCGAGTTACAAAAATTGGGTTTGGACAAGGCTGCATCTGCGGCAGCTGAAGCAGCTGAGAAGATAAATCCAAACAAATCAAAGTAACTGGTAATGACCCAGCCTAGTTTATCTTTCAGCTAGACAAGGCTCGTGTGGGTAAAAATCCAGTTGGTCAAAATTTGGATTTAGAAGTTTAGGATCATAATACGAGAATGTGAAATATCCGATGAGTATTGCATTGTCTTCACAATAAGCAGGGCCATCTTAGACTAGTTTAAAAGAGCAGAATGCCACCTTCCTTTCCTTTTGACATTTCTCTGTAAAAGTATAGGTATCCAATGAACGAAATTTGGAAAGGTTGTTCTGGTTTAAAGTTGTGTCCACAATCTGAATGCAACTCAAGTTATCAAGATTTGAAGCCACTATAGAATCATTCCTCATCTGCCCATACAAGTTGCTCTTCTGACATATTGTTCTTCTAGCTCTATGTGAACACTCTTCGAATAAGGAGTGCAGGATTTGCTTTTTCATATTCCCCATTCCTTGGGACAAGAAAGGCTGCCTTGCCAAAAGGAGGAGATGCATATGTTGTCTACACAGTTTTCAGCCCTAAACTTAGGGTCATTTGAAAACTGATCTTTTATGTGTCAATATCCAAAACATCTTCAATTTCATTATAATTATGTCGAAAGTTTTACGTCCATAAAGGTGTCAAACTGAAAACATAATGTAAAACCAAGAAATAAAGCGACCGCTAAACCCTGAACCTCTCTCAGATCAAAAATGAAGATTCTATCACTCTCAGCCTCAAAACCCCTTCTCCACCGTCTTAAACCCCAAACCCCAAAATCGAAACCCCCAGTCTTCCTCCTCACCCACCACCTCTGCACCAATCCCACTTCCAATCCAAACCCACCACCCCAAAACGACGACGTTTCCTTGGCAACCCAATTCCTCCAACTCCTCCAACCCAATGAGAAAGACTGGAACTTCGACCAGCTCCAGACCCTCCTCTTCTCCAACTCAACCTCCCCTTCACCTCACTCTCTATCTTCGGCATTGCAGGCCGTTCTGGAGCTCACATTGCGAGAACGCATCTCCGAAAAGAAGCTCTTTGAGCTTTATCAGATGGCGAAAGAGCGCAATGTGGAGCTTAATGTGAACACTGCAGCTCTGCTTATTCGGTCTTTGGAGAGAGATGGTATGGAGGAGGAGGGTCTTGTTGTGTTTAAAGAACTCGATTCGGAGTTGAAGAGCACGCACATTCGCAATGTGGTGATTAAGATGTTGGTGAATATGGGGCGAGTTGATGATGCACTGAAGGTGCTCGACGAAATGCTTGACCCGGAAGCTCAGTTTCGGGTTGATGAGATTACAGCGGATATTGTGATTGGATCGTTGTTGGGGAAAGAGAAGAAAGGGAGGGGTGTTGGTGAGGAGGAGATTGTGGGTTTGGTATCGAAATTTGGTAAGCATGGTGTGTTTCCGGATAGCCGGATACTTACTAAATTGGTGACTGTTTTGTGTAGGAATGGGAAGGTCAGTCGCGCTTGGGATGTTTTATGTGATGTCATGAAGATGGGTGGTGGTCTAGAAGCTGCTTCTTGCAATGCGGTTTTGACAGCGTTGGGAAGAAGTAATGATTTTAAGAGGATGGGGGAGGTTATGGTGAAGATGGAGGAGATTGGCATTAAGCCGAATCTTATAACATTTGGTTTGTTTGTTAATCATTTATGTAAGTCTAGGAGAATAGATGCTGCCTTGGGGGTGTTTGAGAAGATGAGTGTAGGAGTAGAGGGGGTTTCGGCTAAACCAGATGTGATAATAATATATAACACTTTGATTGATGGACTTTGTAAAGTGGGAAGGCCACAAGAAGGATTGAGTTTGATGGAGAAGATGAGATCGCAAGATGGCTGTGCTCCCAATACTGTTACTTACAGCTGTTTGATTGGTGGTTTCAACAAAGTTGGGGACATTGACAGAGGTCTTGAGCTCTTCGAAAAAATGAAGGAGGAAGGGATACCACTAAATGTTGTCACCCTCAATACGTTGCTTGATGGTTTGTGCAGGCATGGGAGACTGAATGCTGCACTTGAGTTCTTCAAGGAGATGCAGAGGGATGGTCTGAAAGGCAATGCTGTTTCTTACACTCTCTTAATCTCTTCCTTCTGTGATGTGAACAATATTAGCAAGGCAATGGAGTTGTTCAATCAGATGTTGAGCGCTGAATGTCCCACAGATGTAAGAGTTTATCACTGCTTGATCTCTTGTTTAAGCTTAGCCGGAAGGATGGAGGATGCCAGCTTTGTTGTTTCAAAGTTGAAGGAGGCTGGGTTCTCCATGGATACCGTTTCCTACAACGTAATGATTAAAGGTTTCTCCGGGAAAAATATGCCTGACAAGATTCATGAGATGATTGAGGAAATGGAAGCATCTAGAGTGAAGCCTGATAGCGTCACATACAACACCTTGCTTGCCTACTTAAGCAAAGCTAGGGACTTCAAAGGTGCACATAAAGTACTTGACAGGATGATGGATGAGGGTATTGTTCCCACTGTTGTCACTTATGGTACATTGATTCATGCACATTGCTTGGATGGCAATATCGACAAAGCCATGAGAATCTTCAGAGACATGGGTTCTAAGTCAAAGATATCTCCAAATACTGTAATATACAATGAGTTAATAAATTCTTTCTGCAAGAACAATGATGTGGAACAAGCTCTTTCTTTGGTGGATGATATGAAGGATAAGGGGGCGAGACCTAATACGCAGACGTTCAATGCCCTGTTCAAAGGCCTTAGAGAGAACAATTTATTAGAGAAGGCGTTTCAATTTATGGATCGAATGGTTGAACAGGCCTGTAAACCTGATTATACAACCATGGAAATTCTTACCGAATGGCTTTCTTGTGTTGGTGAAATAGAGAGGTTGAGAAAGTTTGTTCAAGGATATCCAGTTTCTACTGCTGGTTTCAAAGTGACAAAGGGCAAAGGGCAAAGCCTTGGTGCCAACAAAAGGCAACACCACTGCGTGCCCACAGAAGGCAAAGCTGCAGTGCCGGCCGAAGGCAACACTAACGTTATATAAGTTGTTCAGGGCTGAGAGAAACTTGCAGTGCCGACAGAAGGCAAAGTTGCAGTGCCAGCAGAAGGCAAAGACGAAGTGCCGGCAGAAGGCAAAGCCTGTTTCTACTGCTGATTTCAAAGTGACAGAGGGCAAACCCTTGGTTCCAACAGAAGGCAACACCGCTGCGTGCCGACAGAAGGCAAAGCTGCAGTGCCAGCAGAAGGCAAAGAAGCAGTGCCGGGAGAAGGCAAAGCCGGTTTCTACTGCTGGTTTCAAAGTGACAGAGGGCAAAGCCTTAGTGCCAACAGAAGGCAACACCGCTGCGTGCCCACAGAAGGCAAAGCTGCAGTGCCGGCCGAAGGCAACACTAACATTATTTAAGTTGATCAGGGCGAGGAGAAAGCATAAATGATTCTAATCTTGGAGTCTTGTGGTTGTGTTCTGGGTCATTATGTTAGCTCGTTTGGAGTATCTAATTGGAGAGCCCTAACTTCACACGTGTGCGCTTTATCCCAATCTATGCTAACATTTATCCTGTCCTTGGTGAACTGCTTCTATCCTTCCAGTTTTGAGATTAGGTACTCATCATGTTTGCTAAACTGCAGTGGAAATCTGGTCTTTGATAAAGAAAGAGAAGCTGCAAAATGCAGAGAATGAGTTTATTATTTCCTTGTATGATTCTACTTTTCGTTGTTCCGTTGCTGGTAGCTCTTTAAATCTGTGAGTTTCTGGTGAATCTATATTCTTAAAACTTTTGTCATAATCAGTCTATTTTGAGAATGCTTTTGTTATAAGCTGATAGAAGTTTTGAGTTAGAAACCCTCAGATCATCATATTCCTAACCAACATGATGCTTTTCATCACCAATTTTACCTAGCAAGATGGTAAAGGAGCAAGATTCCCCTCTGCGTATCATCATATCATTTTGTGCAACATGGGTAAGTGATTACTGAAAAGCAGTGTTGAAACCCTAGAATCTGCAACATGTATCTTTTTACCATGCATTCATTGGAAAGGCAATTGATTAAAGAAGCTATTTTAAATGAGAAGCTGCAACCTGTTGGTTGAATCCAAAACTTTACTATTATAGTTTCATGTGACTTGAGTAAGAATCAATCATACCTCAGTAACTTAATGTCCTTGTTGAAAGTAGAAACTATTCACACTTGACTAGGTAAATCTAGGTTGGTTATGTGTATCAATCACCAAGGACCTCAAGTCCTTGCTCCCTAATGAGTAATGACACCAACTAGCTATGGACATTAAGTAGATGTTGATAGTTCATATAAATAAAACTCAAATCAAAGTATATGTCAAAGAAAAGGGATTGGAGCATTTGGACCATATTAATCAACCAATTTAAACTTTGCTAATCAGTAATCACAAAATAAATACACATTAGAACAAATGAACAGCCAGAGCTTATGAACAAAGTTCCACTATTCTTCTTTGTAGTAGTTAAATCACTACCATTAACTTTACTCCCAAAAGTCTCAAACCAAAAATAAACCAATAATTGAAGAAAAGATGTTTCATCTAAAAAAAAACTAGAAGCCCTTTTTACCGTACTAAATAACCCTCATATTTAACCACTGTTAAAATCAAAAGATTCCACCCATAGTTACACCCCTTTCTCCCTCTGACCCAAAAAAAGAAACCAAAAAAAACCAATATTTTTGTCCAAAGAGCTGACTTTTCTCTACGAATCAGATACTACTGGCGGCGGTGGCAGTACTCCATGGGCCGCCGAAGCTCGCCGTAGAGTGATCGGAAAAGTAGTCTCCGGCAAGTCCATCCAAACCCACGAAGAAATCATCGGTCACAATCGTATCACACACCCGAAAAAACTCTGTTTCGTCTTCATCAGCCAGAGGACTCTGTTTCTCTTCTTTAGCATCCATCATTGTAACGCTCCGACCAACCTCCTCCTCCGCTGACGTGGCCGGTGACGACGGAGAGCCACCCTTGGGCTTGGTAGAGTCACCGCCTGTGACGGAGCCCGACTGAGGAGAAGAGACAGGCTTGTGACGCGTGGACCCAGCAAGAGAGTTGCGGTGAGTTGGTGCAGGGTGGTTGTGCTCCGCCGTGTAGGTGACTATGAACATTCCCGGGTCGGATCTGTGCCGCTCCACTTGCTTCCGGGCCATACAACCCTTTGAGCTGCTGCATCTGTAGTAGCCTCTGTGGGATTCAAAGAGCAAAAAACCATTAAAGCCAAAAATTAACACCAATACAAAATTGAATGTTCACCTAAAGATCTTAACTTTTTTCATGAGTGATTTTAAATTAGTATTATGAATATGAATATGAAAATGAAAATGAAAGCCCACCTCGGATATGGTGATCCCTTGATGGGTTTCTGTCCGTATTTACGCCATGCCCAAACATCAGAAGACAGAGACTCTGCTGGTACTTGGCACACTTTCTTAAGCAGGTTCTTTCTGCAAAGAAATGGAAAGGTTTCAGAAACCATAAACAAACCAAAATCATGAAACAAAATTTGGAAAAATGAGTAGTCATTAGATTGGTATATGAGACCAAAGTTGCAGTCTTGTACCTCTTTTTGGAGCGTTGAGTGGTATTAGTGGCAGAAAGCTTAGGCTGATGTTTGTGGAGTTGTTGATGGGAGGAGAAATTAGGTTGTGGAGTGATTTGTGGGGGAGGAGAAAGAAGAGATGGGGTGTGAATCTTGTGATGAGATTTGGGGAAGAATGGCTTGTAAAGATCATGCAGTTCCTCAATTGCACTTGTGGGTTTAATGGGATCTGGAACAATAGGAAGAACAGAGAAGCTTTGGGTTTGTGTTTGGGTTTGACTAGTGTTGTTGGAGACAAAGCCCTGTTGACCAAATGAAGAAGAGAGGAGAGGGCTAGAGTGGAAGTGGTGATGAAGGTCTGAGATGAAAGAGGTGGTTGGCTTTGTGGTGGTGGTGGTGGTGGTGGTGGTGGTGGTGGTAGTGGCGGTGGAGCAGCCTCTCACCACGGCGGTGAGATCCCAATCGTCTTCCATGTTTGATAAAGAAAGAAAGAGACCAGAGGCTTGTGAATCTGTATATTGTGTCTCTGCTTCTTTTTTGCCTATAACTGTAGAGAGAGACAAAGGAGGGCGCTGACTTTTGAGAAAGAGAGAGAGATAAGGGTGTAATGAGTAGGAGGAGAGGAATATATATGTGTGTGTGTGTGTAGAGAGAGAAAGAGTGGGAGTGGTTTTGGGGCTAGAGAGAGAAAGAGAGAGGAGTTGGCATCTCTATGGCTCTATGCTTTTTTTCTCAAGTGGGAAATGGAGAGTGGTTTCTGGATTTGGGGTTGACAATGGGGAAATGTCAAAGGGCGGGTTTTGATTAAATTAAAGGAAAAGTGGTTTTTCCCACACGGTGTTATAGGGAGTGGTGCTCGTGACTCGTGAGTTATACCGACAAAAAGAGAAGTAATAAGATAATAAAGAATTTTTCTTTTAAATAAAATAACAAATTTGGAAAGGAAAAAAGTGGAAGCCAGTAAATTAGGGTGTTGCTGTCAAAATATGCTTTTGGCTAAGAGATTATTTTGGGTTGGTAGGCAAACAAAGTTTTTGTGCCTAAATTTCGTTCTTGATTAAGGTGGCAAATGACAATTAGAAACTTTTAAGGGATGAACTTGTGGCCGATTTGTTCTAATTTAATATTTTGACGAGATTTGGTGATTTGTAGGATTGAATCTAGTCTGTTCTTTTTATGACGTAATGATTTAATGAATTTACGTCAATTAAATAACATATGTCTTTTGTCATCTTTTATAAATAACAAGCGAACATTGTTTTTAATGGTAATATGTTTGTCCTAAAGAGAGTTCTAAATTTTAGTGTGTACAATTACGTTTTGGTTGTAGATTTGTAATAGACGTTTATCATGCATTTACAAATGAATGATTGAAATGAGTAACCGTTATTTTCTTAATTACATGATTATATGTTCTCTTAAAAGAAGTACTGAGTACATGCATGTGTTTTGAGTCAAACTTTGGACTTCTTCAACTGTGTGGACCAAACCAGCTAGCTCCAAGAGATCACCATATACTTGAATCAATTCCAAGTCAGATATCTTTGTTGATTTAATTTTTTTTTGGAGAAAATTGGAAGATTAATACCTTGACAGGGTTATGATTTGTTGCGTGACTTTATGATCTAAAGCACTTCTTACACTCTAATATTTGTAGATATACTTGACTCCATTACAATTTGTGTCAAATCCGCAATATTGTTAGGTTGAAGTTTCTAATATATGGATTATTCATACCACCAAGTCAAGTAAATTAGATTGATCCAATGCCATTTGCAAGTTAGATTAATTGGATCAGAGTATACAAATCAATGAAGTTTCACAAATTTGATGACATACGAATCATGACATAGAAATTGACTCGTGGTGTGCCTTTAAATGGCAAAAATATGTTGGTGACATCTCTCACTCGACTTCTTTCAAATTCTCGATATTGTTCCTCTCATGTCTTGTAATACAGATAATACAATAATCAACAATTAATGCTAGCAATTCAAATATTATATTATAGAGATCAAGCAATTTGATCAGAAAATAAAAGATCAAACTTTAATTTAAATTAAAAACTATTTGGTTATACCACCAATTTAAACATATAAACTTGCATGTCATGAGAATCAAAATGGTACTAAACAGATGTCTATTTGTCTGATACAATATCATCTAGAAAATGCATCGATACCAACCACACCATACTTTGGGCGATTCACAAAATTGAATATCGTAAACTTATGTTTTCTTTCCCTTTAATTATGCTACTTTAATTATCATTTTCTTTTAAATCACTGTATACCAATGTTTAAAATAGCGAAAGTGTGAAGCGAGGCGTCAAGTTTGAGCCTTAACCCTTGAAAGCCTTGAGGTGAAAAGGCGAAGCTTTTAATGCATTCTATATTAAATACAAAAAACTAAATTATTTATTTTCACCAAAACGACGTGGTTTTAAGGTGAGAAGATGGTGTGTCTAGGACTCCTAGGTGCGTTTAGGAGAGAAGATGGGAGAAGTCGCTCACGAGTGAATTGAAAGAAGTTAAAGTACCTTATTTTTACTCTTTGGATTTTCACCAAAACGACGTAGTTTTATGGTAGAGAAAAACAAACACACACAATTAGCGCGCCTTGTAGCGTCTTAGAGCGTCTCAAGTCATATTTTCCGTCTCGGCACACCTTTACCTTATCTTTTGTGATAAAAGTATTTCAGAGAGAGCCTTGAGACGAAATTGAGAAGTCTCACCATGCCTTAAGCTAATTTAAATATTGTTATATACTTGATCACATAGCTGCATGTCAAATCAATGGAATTAATTAACGGGTATACCGCTCTAAATATGAAAACTTGATATTAGAAGCTATATATAGAATATGTTTTTCCCATAACTAATGGTCTTTGTCTGTTCCTACTTATAGAAAAACCCAGGCTTTCATAATCACTTTCTTAAACCACACTTAACCAAATAATTCCTTTTTATTTGGGGCGCATCGGGCAAGTTTAAATTCCCATTAATAAAGCAGAAAAGGCATCTGTTCCCTCTGTTGGGGTTTTGATTCCCGACTTCTCCCTTCTTCTAGTCCCTGTCCCTCCATAGCAAAAGCCACCACCAGCACGCGGCGCCAGTTTCCCTCGTGAACGGCACGTGCTCCCTCAGGCCCCCCGCGTGTTGGGCTGCCACGGCGAGTAGGGTCCCGTTCGTTTTACGTCAGCGCGTGTGGCACACGCGGCGTTGACAAGGCCTGGTAGTCAAAGTTGTGGAAAATGTCAAAGCGGTGATCTAACGGCAGGAACGACAAAAGTAAACGCGAAAGGAAAAAGGACGGCTCACAGCGCGGGGTGAGGGTGACGTGGCGTGACGACAGAGGATTTTGTGGTCCCGGGTTTCTGATCTGAACCGTTGATATTTTGACACGATGAGTGAGGGCATGTGAGGTTGACGATGGGTAGACGTGGGTCATGGGTGGCACGAGCCATTGAATTGCAAGCGTGTGGGGTCAATTGTCTCAAATTGTAGTTAGGCAAAATGAGACCAAGAAAAAAATTCATTTAACATCAAATATGGAAATAAAAAAAAAGTTTTGGAAAAATAGGGAAATGAGAGGCATGTGACAACTATTTTAGGGAAGAAAAAGTCCGAATTATGATCTCATTGGTGTTTATCGTAAGAAAAGTTTAAATGTAATATTGGATATCTTAATAATTAATAGATCACATGCTTGAGTTAATCGGTGTTATTTATAGTTAATGGATATTTTGTCTCAAATACCTTTGGGACACGTTTACTAACTTGGAATGGAACTTATCATGAATTGGTATCAACAAGAATCGGTATCGGAATATTTCATTCTATTCTACTGTTTACTTACCAAAAGGAATTAAAACATGAATGAAACAAAATTACGATTGATGTTGTTTACTTATTACCATATAGAATCGGAATTAAAACTAGTTTGATTACTAAAATACCCCTACAAGAAAGGAAGCTAGATGTTTGCAATTTTTTTATTGTTCTTCTTTCAAATATGTAAATATTCTTAGATGATATATTCATCAGACCACCTAAACCATATATATTGGTTGACTCAAGTGCGTGTGTTCAAAGTTTTGCGACACATATATGAACACTCATGAATGAAATATAATCAAACGAAACAGAGAGGAGACGATAAACAAAAACAAAGAAGCTTATCGATCACCATGGAAGAGAGAAACTGGCCTTGGAGTGTGTCGTCTTCTTTTCTATTTTATCGTCGTTGTTTTTTGATCTAACAATATTTTGTTGTCTTCTCTTCCATATATATATTTATAGGGTTGGGTAATTTAGAAATATTATAATTATGTGAGGATATTTTGGGGAGAAAAAATTGATTCCATTACCTTGATTCTGATACCCACCTCCCTCCTTGGGTATCGAATAAGAGGTTTCGTCAGGAATTGATTCCTGATAAGCAAGTGGGACCCACATCCATTCCAATACCTTGACATGTTAGTAACGATGAAATTCACCCATTCCGGAATCAATTACACTACTCTCAATTCCATTCCAGGTTAGTAAATATGCCCTTGATATGACTAATGATAGATCAACAATAAATATCACGTACTGAAGAATCTAATTTTAAATATAAAAATGAAATGGAGAAATCAAATTAAACAGTAGATTAGGGATATGTTTTTGGATGTGAAATTCTTTCCTTCTTTTTTTTATGATTAAGTCGGATCACTCGACTTTGATACTACTTTCTTTATTAATCTTTCTAAGCAATATGGTATATCATTATATATAGATATGGTTGAGGAATGAGTCAATCTGCCATCTTATTAATGTTGTCAATCTGACCTTTCGAGTCCACATATAGTCTTTGTCTTTACTAGCAAATCAGCCACCGCCCCTTCTTGAGACTATGAAAAAATAGAAACAATAGAAAAGAGTTGTTTCAGTCTTTCAGATAACATCAATGAGAATTCCAAAATGCGATGTATGATGAAAGTTTGTCACTAACTCATCTAGAGATGCAAAATGAACATGATTTTTTGAAACTATCAAACGAGATCATTTTGATTCGTTAAAAATATAAAAAAGTTATTGTTGAATGACTTTTCATCGCGTGACATTTTTTCTCGTCGTTTTTTCAACGTTATCAATTTAACACCAAAATTTATATACTCTATCTTTATAATCATCCTTCGACGAATTAGCCCTAAGAAGGCTATAAGTACGTATTTCATAGAAAATAAAGGTGTACTCTTCCTTTCTTTTATGGGAAAACAACCCTGAGGGTACCCCCAACCCAGAAGCTCACCTGAGATAAGATCATTTTATAAGCACAAAGACCCCAAGCTTAGAGTAACTGTGAGCAATTTGGTCAGGCTTACATCACTGAAATACTAAAGCAGAGCTGGCTTTCATTTCTTCTTTAAGACAATTTGATAATTGTTTGACTTTGACATTGTCAATTACTTCCTCCCATCAATTCAAGTAGTTATGGGCAAGACCCAGAAGTGGTATAGAATACATCATCTCACTTTGTTGTGTTGTGTAGACATAGAGCTTAGATACTTGTTATATTAATATGCATATATCCACATGCCATGGGACAAATCTATAAAGGCTCCAATCTAAGGATATTTCCCTTTACAGTATAGGAAAGTTCCTTTTGGCCATACAGTTTTGGAAGAGTTCGCTAATGATCTTGCCCAAATCTTGGAAATACAACATATTATACTAATTTGAACATGTAATAATTGTAGTTCTTGATTCTTAATTTCTTGTAGGAGTTACGCATCATAATTGCGAGACAACTTAAGTTATCGTTTAAAGAATATTTAGTTTTTTTTTGTCTAATTTGAAAATTTTTACTTTTAGATGTGTCGTCAAATATTTTGTAGCAATATGAGATCAAATCTTGTTAATTTCCTACCTTTTGATTGAGATCTAGCTATATTGATTGGATTTGAATGCCTCACTCATTCCAAACCAGGTTCCTCCTCTTTTCTCCGCACTTCTTTTTTGAAGAGATGGGTATCGAACTGAAAAGATCAATTCGTGTCAACACCACCATCTTTTCGGCTGAGAAAAATTGAAGCCAAGGGAGATTTCTGATGATGATGGTTCATATTCAAGGCTGGTGAAGCATTTTAAGACTTGGACCACCACCAATACAACCTAATCATGACACACAACCTGCCGTCAATCTTTGGTTTTGCTCCTAAAACTTGATAATCGTGATTGAGAGCTGTGAAGCACTATGGATTAGATTTGGGGTTGGCTACCAGTGAAATAATTTAAATTTATTTTAGCCATTAGGATTACTCCCGTCATAGTTGGATTGGATTCTTGTTCATGTATATATACGGCTGACTTCAACATATTTTTGTTCATTCTCCATTTGGGTTTGTCAATGGTCAATCTTATCCGCTGTGCTGTATCAGTTTCTATCCATTTAGAGGTTGGATTATATATAGAGAAGGGATGTAGGATTCTCAGTTGCTAAGCTTGTACCAGGGAGAACAGGTAGAAATTAAGTTGGGGAAGAAATGATGACCATAACAAAACGAATACAGAAGACTTGTAGCGAATGTTCTTGTGAGCTCCATGATAAGATACGATTCTCCTTGGTGTTGGTAGATGCAAGGCTGAAGAGAAATAAGAGCAAACCTCAGGGCCACAAGAATTTGATATGATATGATTGTGGCATTTTCCATATCTTTGCACCTGTTCTGTCATTGTTTGGTTGCTTTCACTAGGTCCATCCTAAGGGAGGATCAGAAGAGGGTTAATTTGTAATGGGATTGGCACAATGACATGTGTGTGATATATAAGTAAACAGACAGATAGCAATGCAACCAAAGATGAAGATGGCATTAGCAGCAGCCACTCCCCACTAACCTTTCTACATCAATCATGCACTATTTCTGATTAGAACTCTAATCCGGCCAAGAGAAAGAGATAGAAGGAGAGCACTTTATAAGGAAGGGAGGCGCCTATAGCCAGCAAAATTTATAGGAGTAAGCCCACCACAAAGGGGTATTGCCCTGCATCTGCATCACTAGCTTTACCTTTATCTTCATTCCTACATGTGATTTTACCCCACAGCCACTAAATTTCTGGAACTTCCCTGTTGCACCTCTTGTTTTAGAAGCAATACATTGTGGCCTCTGGTATTAGCAGAGTCCCTTACAAGTAGCATAAGTTTTGAGTGAAACCCATTTCATAATAGAATCACGTGTTCTACGTACAATTAAGAATCGATGCCACTACTAGCTGAACAAGTTCAGAAAGAAGTTGATGTTGAATGAATCACCAACTATACTCAACTTGAAAAGACGATGGTAAAACGGATATCCTTAGGAGTAGTGTAGATGCTATATGATCTAGAAGAAGATTAAAGGGAAGGAGCTAGCGGACTATATATTAGAAAAATGGTTTGATATTGCAAATATATATTAATATAAATCTAATTTATAAATAATTATAAATTGTAAAATGATAGACATAAAAGATAAACAAGAAGAACACCAATGTTACTAAGATACACACAAAGTGAATATTTTAGAACAACTTGCGTTTAATCTCTGAACCAAATTAAAAATTCTATAATGTTATAAAGTAAAAATCAATTTGATCACTAACTTGCCATTAAATTCAAACTGTACCCTGCTCAAGGTAGACTAGCGAATAGACTATTGAATTTTTTTTTTGTTTTTAAAGAATCTATACACTTTGCTTCGTCGAAGGCAAATCCTTGAAAAACTGGTAACTTTTCTCAACCGTGCGCGGTAAAACGTAAAACAAAAGAAAGGGGGGCAGGTAACCGAATCGGTTAAAAACAAAAAACAAAAACTCGAAAAATAATTTTAAAAAAAAATCAAAGCGACATTGTTCCAGCCTAGTTTGTCCGGAAAGTACATGAATTCTCAGTTTCACCCTCAAGCATTCCACATCTATTTCACACTGACAGGGGTAAAATCGTCAGTTACGCTATTTAATATTCATCGTATTCTTCGTTCAAGAACTACTCTCTCTCTCTCTCTCTCTCGATCTAACCCAAAACCGAAAACCAATCGAAGAAGAAAGACGCAAACTCCGAGTCTCTGCTACTCTCTCAATTCCAATACAGGTGCACTTTCCGTTTCCGGATTCGTTTCAATTTCTCTTTGGATTTGATTTTTCTCTAAATATTTTAGTTATTTTAGAAGCTGCGAATTTAGGAGCTGTAATTATCGATTCTAGCTTTAACTGGAGCGAAATGTAGAAACTGTTCAGTAATTTTTGTGTTATTTCGCGGTTTCAATGAGAGTTTACTGTGAGAATCGAGCTCGGAAATGAATCGCATTGTGAGTTTTGTAGTTTTTTACTTGTTCAATTTGTGAAGGAAACCGATGGAAAACTGGAATGGAGTGATTAGAAAAGTCTATACTGTGTGGATTACTGTGTTCTTAGGGTTTTGATTATGTTTTGGATTTTGCGAATTCGTTTCGTTTACTATGATGGCACCGAAATTTTGGTCTGTGTGCTCCATCGACATTTAAAGTGGTAAGCTTTTAGCCTAGAGAAGTATGGATTCTTGTTTTTATGTGACCGGAAAAATATGCACATTTGAGTTAAGGTTAGATTAAGAGTTGGGAATATTGTAGCGGTAAGTTACTTTGTTTGAGCTAGTGAACTTTGGCTGAATATTGTGGTTAGTCTGCCTGTAGTGGATGGACATTAACGCTGATGTTGGCTGTAAGTTGCGATTTTCATTCTGTTGTGTTATTTTGTGTTTCTTGAACTAGATGAAAGAGAATAGAGATGGAATCAAGAGCGACAGACGGGCAAAAGGTTCATCAATTAGCTCACTTCCGCTCATCTTGGACATAGACGACTTTAAGGTGAAAAAGAAAACGTGATGCTCTGTAATTGTTGTTGTAAAGCTGGCATTTAGGTAAACCGAGGACTAATATTCTTCAATATGTAGGGCGAATTTTCATTTGATGCATTGTTCGGAAACCTGGTAAATGATCTCCTCCCATCCTTTCAAGAAGATGAAACAGATTCATCTGAGGGTCATAGCAACATCAGCGGGACTGACAGTTTGCCGAATGGACATATGCGAGCCCCATCAGATGCAACAAGATTTGCACAGGGAGTGTCTGACCCTTTATTTCCAGAAGTAGATAAGATCTTATCTCTGTTCAAAGATTCTTGTAAAGAGTTGGTTGATCTCCAAACACAGGTATGTCGGGAACAGTGTTGGGCGTAACACTTACAAGTTCATTTCATATATATTTTTTTTTTTAAGTTTCTGATTTGTGCTTCCTCCCGTTGAAGATTGATGGAAAGCTATTAAATCTTAAGAAGGATGTTTCTACACAAGATTCTAAGCATCGGAAGACACTTACTGAGGTTAGTTAGCAGAGGGCTTACATTTTATGTTAATATCTGAAAAATGTTATTCACAATGCATTCCGAGGAGAAAGCAGTGGCCCTTTTCGAAGATCTATAGTTGCAATAGTTTCTACAACATCTTTCTAACTCGGAAAATGTTATGGTCAGAGCTGAAACAATATATTGGCACTGCATGATAGTTGGGTCGGACTTCATAAAGTCTGTGGCAAGAACATTGTAGCTCTGTGAATAACGTTTGCCTTCTTTAGAGAAATTATTGCACTTGGCCCTTCACCTATCTTTATTCAATGAGAATGAAAAGTGAGGAATTCATGGAATCAAGATAAAATAGTTCACCTTTTTTTTTTTTTTTCTAGTTCTGATAAATCTGATTGTATACTACTATAATGAGCTCTTTCCCCCACTCCTAGTGCAAAAACATGTAAGCTATCTACAAGGATTTTTTTTTAATTTTTTTTTTCTGAGAGAAGCTATCTACAAGTTGATTGAGGATATTTCATGTTCACTGGTTCCGGTTTCAACGCATTAGATGTGTGCGAATTGATATTGGAATACAATTTGACTGTATGAGTTTACATATTATTTCTCAGCTTGAAAAAGGAGTGGACGGCTTGTTTGGTAGCTTTGCCAGGTTGGATTCACGTATATCAAGTGTTGGACAGACTGCTGCAAAAATAGGAGATCATCTGCAGGTGAAGTTTGTCCTATGCTCAATTGCTAATGCACTTATTTCTTCCACAGTTGTAATCAAGATCACTATAGTACCATTTTTTCATTAAACTTTAGTAATTTATGTTTGTAATTATTTGGATTTTTCTTGTCAGAGTGCAGATGCTCAGCGGGAAACTGCTAGTCAATCAATAGAGCTCATAAAGGTAGTCATGGAACATTCGTTCTAGTCTAACCTTTCTTCATAATAAGTTAACAGTTAACACCATGTTGCAACTTATTCTTGCAGTACTTGATGGAGTTTAATAGCAGCCCAGGCGATCTAATGGAACTTTCACCTCTATTTTCTGATGATAGCCGTGTTGCAGAGGCTGCTAAAATTGCACAAAAACTGCGTAAGATGGCTTTTTTTTTTTTAATCAAACAGCTGTTGTTATTTTATTATGATAATTATTAATGATCACCTCTCCCTCTCTCACTCTCTCCCCATTCTGTTCCTGTTTTTCTGGAAAGGGGAGTGATAGCATTGGGTAGCTGTCATTTGTTTGTAGTTGTGGTCATGATACATGTTTACGTAGATGAAACCATAATGTATTTGTATCTAACTCATGCAAGTAGGTTCATACCATGGACTGATAGAGTGAATGTTTAACTATTGTTATTTCCTATGCAATGAAAAAATATGTATTGTGGTAAGTAGCCATCAAGTGCAGCTGCCCTTTTACCTTATGAGTATGTAAATATAACATTCCCCCATGAGCATCTAGCAGCCTATAGAATTGTAGATGAGACTCATTACGTCAAACAACATATAGGGAAATATGCTAGTATGTTTTAGTTACCTTGCTTGCCTCTGTTGATGATAGGGGCGTTTGCTGAGGAAGATATTGGAAGAACTGTACCATCAGTCATGGGCAATGCAGCCGCTAGCAGAGGATTAGAAGTTGCAGTTGCTAATCTTCAGGAGTACTGCAATGGTATGATTACATAGTCTACGGTTTTATATATGTTTCGTCTCATTGAATAATTTTGGACCATGTTCTCCATGCAACAATCTTTGATTTCCCTGCCCCCGCCGCCGCCGCCGCCACCTTCAGTCCATTACAACTTAAGGAATATATGTTATCAAGTTCTTTATTTTTATTTCTTTTACCATAATAGAATTGGAGAACAGACTGCTAGCTCGATTTGATGCCGCGTCACAGAGAAGAGACTTGTCTACCATGGCAGAATGTGCTAAAATTTTATCTCAGGTAAACCTAAACTCTATGGCTAAACACCTAGATTTGCCTAGTTTATTGAACGTGCTAAACATGTATTATCATATTTATCATTTAACTCCTAACATATTTGTTCCAAAAAGAAAAAAAGAAATATGGCCTCTCTCTCTCTCTCACACACACACACACACACACAAACTCAAATGTCACCATGATAGATAGGTATATTATTCATTTCTTGAATCCATTTTCCTGATTTTGTTAATTTATATTGCAATGCAGTTTAACAGGGGAACCAGTGCCATGCAACACTACGTGGCAACACGTCCAATGTTTATTGACGTGGAAGTCATGAATGCAGATACCAGATTGGTTCTTGGTGACGAGGGTTCCCAGGCTAGTCCTAGCAATGTTTCTCGTGGACTTTCTTCCTTGTACAAAGAAATCACAGGTTAAAAATGTCATTGGTTGAAATTGAGTGGTGGAATTCTTCAATATATTTGTTATATCTTTGTTTCTTTTGCAGATACTGTACGGAAGGAAGCAGCAACAATTACGGCTGTATTCCCTTCTCCTAATGAAGTTATGTCAATCTTAGTTCAGGTACCAGGCAGGACCCCTTCTATTTTATTGTGCTTCTCCATTTTTTGGGTCCATGTATTAATTTACTGTTGTTTGGTGCAGCGAGTTTTAGAGCAGAGAATTACAGCTTTATTGGACAAATTATTAGTGAAACCATCTCTTGTGAACCTACCTCCTATGGAAGAAGGGGGCCTTCTATTAGTGAGTAAAACTTCTAGAGCAGTTCCTTTGTTGCTCGTGAAATGTTTGTCTAGTTCATTTAACTTACATTTTACCTGTCACTGCAGTATCTTAGAATGCTTGCGGTAGGATATGAGAAGACGCAAGAACTTGCTAAGGATCTACGAGCCGTAGGATGTGGTGATTTGGATGTTGAGGGTAATGAATTAATTATTTGAGATCTATCTTTAAGTGGATCTGTTTCTCACTGTAATACTAGTGTGGATATTATGGTAATAGTGAATGAAGGGTCATGATATCGATAATACTTTTCACCTGAAATATAAAAAATGAAACAAAGCGAAACATAAAAGGGAACAAAAGAGCAAGCAGGTTGTGTTTGCAAGCAATCATAAACTCTGGAAAGGCATACCTCAACATGCCAGGAATTTTAGGAATTTACATGTCTACTTTTGCCATGTTTAGGGGTAGGCGGGTTCTAATTTGATGGTTATGTATTGGGGCCTGTAACTTCCAAAAATTTCAGTATTTTGTTTTAATAAAAGGATCATATTGCATTATGTAACGAATCTTAGGCTCACAGCCGAGAAATGTAACTAGCTAGTTCTTATGAATTTTAGCATTTTTGGGTTAGTCTTCATAATTGCTTTGGTTGAAAATGCTTTGTTCTACTTATCAATTATGGGATCTTCATAGAAACTTTGTCTGATGTTTCAGGCCTCACAGAGTCTTTGTTTTCTGCTCACAAGGATGGATATCCTGAACATGAGCAGGCCTCTCTTAAGCAACTATATCAAGCTAAGGTTTGCGTGAAATGCATAATTATCTAATTAAGCTCCAGCTATTATTCTGTGTTGGTAACAATGCATAACGTGCACTATGCTGCGCAGATGGCAGAACTACGTGCTGAAAGCCAGCAGACATCTGAATCAAGTGGAACAACTGGGCGCTCAAAAGGGGCAGCAGTGGCATCTTCCCACCAGCAAATATCTGTCACTGTTGTTACAGAGTTTGTTCGTTGGAATGAAGAAGCAATTACCAGATGCGTTTTGTTCTCATCCCAAGTAATATTTGTTCATTCAAGCTACAGTACAATTTCTACTAATATCTTTTAAAATGTATCTAATCTAGTTTACTTGGGATTCAGGAGTTAATTGCTCAGTATCTTCTAATGTTATTATAATTTCCCAAGTTTTCTTTTGAATCTGTACTCATCTATGTGGGCTTGTGTATACTGTCTACAATGAAACTCTTTATTAGATCAAATTAACATGTATTCATAAAGTTACTTTGTTTAACATGAAATTGGAGGTTTCTTATGAGGTATCTTAAATGCCTATCTTCATAGAAAATGACTTTCAAGGACACAGGTACCATTCCCCTGTGGATGAATGGGAAATTCACCTGCATGGGTGCTTGTATGTTATTGCATATTGTTAGGTTTGAAGAAAATGATGACAAACCTATAAACTGACCGGAGATGGGCAATCTAATATTAACAGTGGTTAAACAAAATATTACTATGTTGTTTTAGGTCATGTAGGGATTCAATTATAATAGATTTTTATTTTGTAGATATATTACTAGCCTTTTCTATATATTCTTTATAAATGTATATAACATAATTGCTTTTCTTCTTTTTCTACAGCCTGCAACCCTTGCAGCAAATGTAAAATCTGTGTTTACTTCCCTCCTAGGCCAAGTAAGTTGGTTCTCATCATATTCAAATAACCTACAGGTACATGATCTTTGTTTCCTGCTTCTTGAGAAATTAAATTCATGACTTCTTTTTCTTTCCTTTCCAGGTCAGTCAATATATAACAGAAGGTCTTGAACGAGCAAGAGACAGCTTGACTGAAGCTGCGTCTTTAAGAGAAAGATTTGTGTTGGGCACTAGCATGAGTAGAAGGGTGGCTGCTGCTGCTGCTTCTGCTGTACGTCTCTAATCATATACTTCTTGATGCATTCTAAAATGTGAACATTACTTAATTTAACTAAATGCACAGTTTACGAATATGGTACTAAGGATGTGAATGGCTGATGTGTAGGCAGAAGCTGCTGCTGCTGCTGGTGAAAGCAGTTTCAGATCTTTCATGGTTGCTGTACAACGTTGTGGAAGCAGTGTGGCTATAGTTCAACAAGTATGTTGGCAATTTGTCATTGTCTAAATGCATTCATGTTCTCGATGAAATGACCTAATATTTGAGTGCTTACATTGATTGAGACTTTTACTTTTCAGTATTTTTCAAATTCTATCTCTCGGCTTCTACTCCCTGTTGATGGTGCACATGCTGCTTCATGTGAAGAAATGGCAACAGCTATGTCAAGTGCAGAGGGTGCTGCATATAAAGGCCTTCAACAATGTATTGAAACTGTGATGGCTGAGGTCAGTTATTAATTTCTTTTACCGTACATTGTAGGTTCAGTGATTCCACCCTACAGTTAACAATTAAGTATGGTCATGACTTGGCTTCTTGGCGGGTTCTGGGTTATATGTATGTATTGACTTGTTCTTCGTGGTTCTTGTATATGCATCTCTTTCTGTCATTTGCTCATGTTTCATGTTTTCCATTTGAAACCACTGCTATCAGGTGGAACGATTACTTTCTTCTGAACAAAAGGCAACAGATTACAGATCACCAGAAGATGGATTTGCTCCTGATCATCGGCCAACAAATGCCTGCACCAGGTTACTAATTAAAGCCTTCATTTTTAGGGCTTTTGCCAACCGAGTCATTGTTTGCTATATTTCTTTTTAATGGAGATAGAGCTTGTCATGAATGAATACCAGAGAAATTCACGAAGTTCTGTAGTCCACAAATTTGACACCTGCATTAAGTTGTCTGTGATGTTTTGGTCAAACTATTGAATTGTCTTTATGGATATCTAGAACCATGTATATTGATTTTCCAGCCAATTTTGCAGTAATTGATAATCAGTCAACTGTATGGTGCTTTTCTCATTTTTCCTCTCCCTTGCAATGTTATCCTGTACAAACATGTTGGCAAGTATTCAGTGGATTAATAATTGCTTCCATTTTTTGGACTATTCAAACAAAATAAACTAAAATATTTCCTGGTCAATACCTAACCAACTGAATAGGGTTATATTTGAGGATCATAATTTTTTTTTCGTGGCCGGAGCATTTAAACGAGGAGAAATTTTATATACACTCCCCTATATACTTAATACACACCCATAATTATTTTTTGTTGTTTTTGTGCCATAAACTTCCTATTTCACCCCTATCACCTATACACGTCCATAGTCGTCCGTACCAACGGACATCCATGTATTTCTATCGTCTCTCCTCCACTACCAGTCTACAACCATCCTTGATCGCCCCATGCTCTAAGTCTCCAACTGCCACCAATTTCCAGTGACAAGTCCCACCTGTTTGAGAAAGATCCAAACTGCCCCACACCATATAATAAGAGATGAAGATACAATGTTGAGAATCAGTCCCCATTATAAGGTGGGCAAGGAAGAAACCCTAGAATAATGGCAGAAGTTTAAGAGAATAGTTCCACACACACATACATCATTACATCATTGCCCATCGATCAATAAATTTTGATATAGATGTCTGCGAAAAGCTTTAGAGGGAGGGACACAGATCTCGTTTAGTCTCTTAACTCTTTTTATCTCTCTTCTTCTTTGGCAAAAGAATATGCATTTTAATTGGGTTCTCCTTCTGCTGTTTTTAACCCAACTCAGATCATGATTCTATTTTTTGTTTTGTTTCAGTTAATGTAAGGGTCTTATAGGAATATAAATTTTCCAAAAAAAGTTCAGAGTTGAGGGATGTGTATTTAGGAATAAGGGGTGTGTATTTAGGAATATAATTTTTTTTCGTGGCCGGAGCATTTAAACGAGCTAAGCTTGCTTTTTTTCTTTTCTTTCTAATAGATAAACCCCCTTTACTTTACTAAGTCTAGTGCCTCTGTAATGTTTTTATACGTTACACTGATCATATGATGATTACTGTTGATAATGTGTTTATCTTCTCTTGGCTAGAGTTGTGGCTTATCTTTCCCGTATACTAGAATCTGCGTTTTCAGCACTCGAGGGTCTCAACAAGCAAGCATTTTTGACTGAATTAGTAAGTACTTGCTGTCTCTCCTGATGCGTTTTTATGTGTTACAGTCTCTTAGTTGGAACTAGACAGTTCAATTGCTTGTTTGCATATAATTGCAAGGCCATGAATAATACACTGAATGCTTTGAACTGGCTTGGTACAATGATATATTTGTATCTACACATTTAGCGGACAAAATTCCATAATGCTTGGATGATCCAATGTCATTAAAACTATTGTGCCAAGTGTTAGATCATTTATGACATGAGTCATAGATGATATTTTTCATTTTCGTCACGCTTGTTTCATTTCACGTGATTTTAAATTGATATCTTTGGGCTGAATTGGGGTTATGTGGTTTGAATAAAGATGGTTTGGATGTCACCATCACATTTGAACTTACATTATGTTGACTGTTTACCAGGGAAATCGCTTGCATAAAGGGCTGCTAGCACATTGGCAGAAGTTCACCTTCAATCCCAGGTAATTGTACTTTCTCAGATTCATGGCCTGCCAAAAACTAGTTCATATGAATGTTTACATCAACTGACGAGTTCAATTTGTTTCCCTTTTTCAGTGGAGGACTACGGCTCAAGCGTGACATAACTGAATATGGAGAATTCGTGCGCAGTTTCAATGCTCCTTCTGTTGATGAAAAATTTGAATTGCTTGGCATGTAAGTTTCCTTGAAATGCCTATATTTCCAGTTCTACCTATTTGGGTTTTAGAATATGAATGTAATGATGAGCATTAATCTGCAGAATGGCCAATGTCTTCATTGTTGCTCCTGAAAGTCTATCAACTTTGTTTGAGGGTACCCCCAGTATACGGAAAGATGCACAGAGGTAACACTTTTACTCTTAAAACAAAAATGTGTTGACCACATACATATGACACTCATTTTAACTTCCCAGTATGATGAAGAATTTTCCACATTTCCTGATTTTTATTTATTTTTATTTCAAAACATCCCTGAAGAGTGAAGACAATAGTGTTGGTTAAGCGCAAAAGCATATTTCATGATTATATCTTGTACTTTTTTGTTCCCTTTTAGAAGGTTGCCCATTTGTCGTGATGCAATTTTGGTTTGGATGCCATATCAGGTTTATTGAGCTTAGAGACGACTACAAGAGTGCAAAACTTGCTGCCAGACTTAGTTCCTTGTGGGCAAGCTCAAGTTGATTCAGAAGATGTATGTTCACTGAATATGACCTCCCAAATTTTGTTTGGTATCAAGGTGCTCCAGAGATGAGGAAACTGACACACCGAGTTGAATTTATTTGGAGGCACCTCAATCAAGCAGGGGAATTGGTTTAAATTGGATTGTTGGTCTGGTTAAAGAGCTCATCTTTGGACAGATCACTGAAATAGGGATTGTTTATCTTTTCCATTTTGTCGAGTGTATATTTTGAAGGTACAAATAGGAGGACCTGAAAGACTAGTCTTTTAGATATCTAATTTATTTGCTAGGGTTGCAAATTACATTTGATGGTTTTGGCTCTTTTGTAAATGATACCAGTGTTGCACTAAGTTGTGTTTTTTGATTGCAGTTCAAAAAGTGTTTTATTTCGAAATCACAAGTTGCTTAGGAGAAAGTCACCGTGAACGGCTAGTGCTTCAAGCGCACCCATTTTTGTTTCTTTCATGTGATTTCTATTAAATTTAAAATCAAGCGGAAAAACTTAACAAGTTAAGCCAAAAATGAAAATGGATCAGATAAATAACTTGATGGTTGGTCATGCTAGTGTTGTAGTGGCTGCAGCGTGCAACAACTGCTCTTTTAGGGAAGGACTCTAGGAAGCTTTATTCTATAACTCCATATTTTGCTGACTGATTGTATAATATTTGTATTCTAGGGAAATGCTCAAGGAAGTACATTGGTGAATGACATTAAAAATCTGAATGCTCATTTCCATTTGATTAGAATTAGCCATTTAGGCATCATGTTTTGGGAAACCAATTCTGTAGCTGACAAGCTAGCTAGCTTTGTAAAGAATCAAGGATCACCTCAAGTACACTCATTGTTCCGAAAGAACTAGCCGGATTTTGGGAGGCGATTAGGTAACAACTCATCAATTTGGATCATATTTATTTACATACATACAGTAGTATGAGACGAACGTGCGATCTCTCACAGTAGTTTTTTTATTTATTTTTAATTTCTAGAAAGTAGAAACTCACGTGGTTTGCACGTGAAACAGAGAGGAATGCCCTCCTCTTTTTCCCTCTCTCTTCCATCGTCTACATTTCAAACTCCGCTCCATTTTCCCGGCCAAAAAAATAATAATTCCTCAAATCGAGTAACTAGACCCTAATCTAATCTAATGGCGGAGCCGCCACCACAGCGAGAGCGGTAGACTCTCCCACAAGCGATGACCGCCTCCGCCAAAACCATCTGCTCCATCTGCTACGAAGACCTCAACCCCGTCGCCGAGGATCTCCAATCCATCTCCATCTGCGGCCATGTCTTCCACGAGCTCTGGTAAACCTCTCCACCACCAATTTTCTCCCTCCGGGATCAATCTGTTAGTTTAATTAAGTGACTGAATCATGGATTTTTCTCTTCTTTTGTTTTCGAAACCCTAGTTTGCAGCAGTGGTTCGAGTACTCGTCCAACAACAAGTGCAGCTGCCCGGTGTGCAAGCAGAGCTGCAAGCCCAACGACGCCGGCCGGCTTTATTTCCAGTCGGTGGATCCGAGCTCGACGCAGAGAGCGGTTCTTGAGCGTGGGGAGGACACCGAGGCGTTGCGTCAGGAGGTGCAGCGGTTGGAGTCCAAGACGGTTGTGCTTAATTCGGCATTGGACCGCCAGGGGCAGAGTCTTAAGGAGTTGACTGAGGAGGTATTGGGGTCTCATTGTGCTGGTTTTGGATTTTTGAGACATTTGGATTTGGATTTTGTGTTATGATAGGTCACACATTTTGGGGTTTTCGTTTTACTCTCTTGACTTGTGACTTGTGAGATTGAAGCAAAGTAGCTGTAGTTTGACTTGGAGTGTTGGATGATTCACAATTTGGTGCTAGTGTGACTGGGTGAAACATAATTCTGAGATATTTACCATTTCCTTCGATGAAAGGGCAGTTTAAACTGTAATGTTGGGAAAGTTTGGATGAAAGAAAAGGGTTGAGATTGTGGCTTTCTTGAATATTTTGTGTTTAGGAAATAGGAACCTCTAATATGAGCTGAGACTTGACTGTTGCGAAATCAAGTAGAAGGTCATAACTGGTTTCTGCCCTGAATGGTGGGGGATGATGGAAATGGAATATTAGAACTCTAGATCTTCAGTAGTTTATTCTTTTTAGATTGGAGCATCTTGCTGTTCTTTCATGTGGTTTTTAGTTTTTTACTAACATGGTGTTTTTCTTTTCAGCTTTGTTTATGCAAGGAGCAGGCTAAGAAAGAAGTAGCATTAAAGAATGATGCAGTTGCATCAAAGAATGAAGCTTTGAAACAACAAGCATCCCTGGAACGGATGCTTCATATGAAATCTGGGGTAAATTGTAGTTCTCTACTTATATTCTGTTGATCAAGTTATGAAAAAAATAAATCTTATGAAGCGTTTGTGAACTATTCGTAGGAGATTGATAAAGTGACAACAGAGTGCTTGAGGTTGCAAGAAAAGAATATGAAACTGGCAAAGGAGCTTGCAGCATTCAAATTGTGAGTGCTTTTACATTATTAGTTACTACGGTTGAGTATACTGAAAAGAATTTGAATGTAACACTTACCTGAGGGCCCTTACCCAAGCACCAACAGTTATTGTGATCAGTTTAATCTCTCTGTATTTGTTTATTTTCTACTACTAACATAGCTACATGGATTTAACTGTAGGGTATCTGACTTTGATCTGAAAGAAGAGGATGTGTTAAACTATGCAGCTCTTGGTAATGGGGTGAACAACAAAGAATCGATAGATAGCCTAAAAAGGTCCCTGTTATCACGTGAAAGGTTACCCGTATGACCTTAAAATCTTATACAGAAATATTATTTTTGTGTGTGGATGAATCAACCTGTTTAACTTTTGTTTGAGTTATTTTATCTAAAATATGACTTAAGCAATTATTGCCTATTCATTTCACCCTTGTATACCTGTATTTTTTCCTCGTGTTTGATGTTGGTTTCTGTGTACGCATACTTCTAATAGGGTTTACCAGGTCCATGCCAAAAAAATGACAGCTAGATACAATGAATTGATGAAAAAGCATAGAGATCTTGCGCAAGAAAAGGCTCGATCTAATGAAGAACTAGAGAAGGTTAAAGAAAAGATGAATACATTAAAGGTGAGGTTTTTTTATGAGTTGATCTTAATTACATCTCATTTTGATTAGTGAATCCTGATCAGTGATTTCTGCCCTTTATCAGACAAGGGTGCAAGAATTGGACAGTGCAGTTGAAGTCAAGGACAATGAAGTTTTGAGGGCTTTAAAAGCTTCAAGGCAAACTCGAGGGGAAAGAGTTATTCAGAATAATGTTAGTTGTAAATATGATTCTGTGTCTGTCAACAATTCATCAGAAGATCAAAGCAAACAGTTTGCTCCAATGCATAAATTGGATAGGATTGGAAACTTCCATACTGATCCACTGTGCCAGACAGTACACTTCAATTTCATTAGCCCTATGGATGCAAATTCTACTAAAGATGGTACAAGTACCAGTGCTCATGATGAAGAAAGAGATATGGTCTCTTTAATTGATGATGATGCTTCAAAATTTTCCACAACTAGACATGGACTTTCAAATGCCAATGTGAAAGACCCACTCTGTGAGCGTAGTACTAGCCAGAAGTCTAGCATGTTGAGATCAGGGGTAGGTTCTGATTCAACCAATGAAACTTCAGTCTGTAGGCCAAGAAAGCTGGAAGAGCCTTTGGCCTCAGTTACTGGTAAAATGACTCATATCGCTGAGCCTCCTGCTGCTGATGTTGTAATTCTTGATGATGTAGAAGAAGTTTGCCCGGTGCTTAACATTATAAAGGAATCTCCCATCACACAAGCACTTCCCAGACCAGGTATATCACTCAGACATATTGCGATATTGTGTTTGATTTGGCCTATTCCTCCACAGATGAGTTACATTTACCATAATAACATTCCCAGATAAGTTTAACTTTGATTGAGTTCCTCTTAAAATGCAGGGGATGCAGGCTCTTCTGGTGGCTTGCTTGGTCTTGATGGAGCAAACAGGTTGGGAAAATGGTGCAAGCAGAGTGTAAACAATGGATCTGTAACAAGGCAAGACTCAGCGGCACATAACAGTCATTTGATTGCTGTAGGAACTGACGGAAGAGGTGGAAGAATCAAAGTTCTGAGATCTCATAATCAATCAACAATGGTACGTTCATCTAGTGTTATTTGTTATACTCTTGTCCAAAGTCGGTTCATTAGACTGGTAGTAGCTAACTACATATCATTTATTTTTTGTTATTCTAATCACAGTTATTTGCTAACAAGTCATTTGATTGTTTTTGCCCATAGTTACTTGGAACCAGTAAAATTTGCTTGTGATGAAATCTTAATGTTATAGTGGTATATCTATTACCACCATTTCAAGTGCTAAGCTCAAGGATTTTCTTTATTAGCAGGATAGTAAGTCGAATTCACGGGCACCAAAGAGATGCAAATATGGAGCTAAGACAAATAGCATGCAGTCCCAAGGGAACTTGCAAATGGAACACTTCTTCGGAAGATCTGGTAAATAATCAAACTGTTTAAAGGTGTGCATACTATATATCTGCAAGGTTGCAATGCTCTTGTTTCTGTGATTTATTAGAGCTAGAAAGAGAAAACAAAAGTTTTCTTGTTATGCTCCGTCCAATGTATGCTAAGAGACTATCAAATGGAAGAAGCTGATGGCATTCTCTATACTTCCTGCTTTTGAACTTCAAGTTTGCTAGTTCTACTTCAATATTGATTTCCCATTTGTTGATCTCATCCTAGTATTTAGCCTAAACTGAACCCTATACAGCTTTCTATAAAACCATTCATCGTGAAAATACTGGAACTATTGCAATTGGAATGGACTTTGTCTTGCATTCTGCTATTTTTGTGAAGTGAACGTGATAAATTTTGGTCAGATCAACTCAGAGGAGCTTTGTACATCAAGTAATAAGTAATTAATAGAATTTCATTTGTTCTGTAGTAAACCCCACGTCTCCTCTTAGATGTTGAAACTTCTAGCTTCGTGAATCCTGTTGAAACTTCTAGCTTCATGAATCATTATTGATGAATAATTTTCAGTATGTCTTATCGAATTCATGAATTATGTGATTTGAAGATTACAATGTCAGTAATGAGGTCGGTAATGATGCAATTACCCACATGCAATTCACATGCTTTGGTGTACTATTTTCTCACACCAGTTTTGAAGTTTCTTTAGGCAGGCCTAATTGTAATGGTTGTGTTTCTTGCATACCTCGAGTCTTTTAGTTTCCTCGGAGAGGAATTGGTTTCTCGAATCGGATATATTCAACTTCAAGGACTACGATTTAGAGTTGCTTAGATTAGCTGGTTGGAAAATAGTGCTAGGTCCAATAGATTAGTAAACGGGCACGCTCTGGATTTTTGACCCGAAAAATACATGCTTAAAACGAGCTTTTGGTAAATGAAGAAAAACTATATATAGCTAGTTGGTTTAGATACTGGGAAACTAATACTTCATATTCGTCCTTCCAATTTAACATATTGTTCTTCTATTGTGAGGTGCATTTGGAGACAACATAGATGCCAACTGTAGTGTAGCATATATGAGTTCATTGTATTTCTTCTTTTAAAAAAGAAAAAATTCATAGATAATGGTGAGTCCAACATCAATGTTGAAAGTTGAAACAATACTTTTCATTCTGATTTTTGTCCCACTAAATTTTAGACACAAAAGTTTATAGCGAGACCATATGACATAACATTGAACCATTTATCTTAATTAGTTTCTAGATGAGAATAAGAGAACATTTTTCTACTTCTTCTAACGGTTTGGTTTGTCTATGACTCCCCATGTGATTGGTTTTGGCACATCAAGAGTTTTAGGATTAAAGAGTATATATTCTTGCCTTCACATTTGAGTTCGAAGAAGCCATCTCTTATACTTGAATCCATTATCATGTTAACTTGATATTATACATTCGGACAGGAAGACTGAATTTTTGAAACTAACTATTTGATGGGTGTAATGCAAGTTATCGAGTTATTTTGAAAGATACGTTTTGTTTTCTGTTGTGGGTTGATAAGAGCTCATTTCAGTGAGAAGTGCTTATCAACTTAGATTGGCATGCTGCTCAAGCAAGAAATCCAAGAAATTGTCTCTAAGTTTACCAATCACAGGTGTCAAGATCGAATTATAGCCATCTGACTTTTTTGAGAATCAGAAAAACACAAAACTAAAAACATTGTCAATTGTATAGTTGGTGGAAGACAACCAGACTAGCGGGTCCAAGTTAAACCCTTCACTTCCAAAAACAATAAACCAAGTGAAACTCAAATGACAAATTTTCTTTTGGAGACCATGAGACCAAGCAAGTCTTAGTTTTCCACCGTAAGAATATTGGTTTCTATTTGACTGATAAGTTTGCAAATCAGTACCCTTTTCTGATTTCTTGGGTTACAATCAAAAGAGAATCAAAACCCTAACAGGATTTCTCCTATAAACACAGAATTACCAGTTTTATAAAATGGCAACGACAACATAGATTTGAAATCAAAGAATCCCTGTCGATGGATTTACCTTATTTTTCATGATTTTAGACCACTCCGTAGTCTCTGCTTTCAACCTTTGAAGTTAGAAATCAACGCCCTCTGCAACTTCCTGGAACTAGTTCCAGCCTTAGAGGTCATCTGACCCTCCATGCGCATCCATACCTTTCCTATTTTTCTTTGTCATGAAAGATAGTGATAATTTACGTTTCCATTCTATTTAGGTGACAACATTGAGAGAAATTTTTAAATGTTACGGGAGGACCATGTGGCAGTCTGACGTGATCGTACGTTCCAATCAAATTTAAACATGTGGATTTTTTACAACTAAAACATAAACAAATATTTTCTATTTTTTGTGAAATGACATTTATGGGTATTTAGCAAGTTCAAACTAGGGTCTAGGGTATAGGGTTTAAAATTTAGGGTTAGAGTTTAGGGTATAGGGTTTAGGGTTTAGGGTATAGGGTATAGGGTATAGGGTTTAGGGTTTGGGGTTTAGGGCTTAGGGTTTAGTATTAAAAAAAACAACAGAAAACCTAAAATGGTCTTTGACAAAATAGCTGAAATAATTTTTCATGAAGAAAATCTACATGTCTAAATTCGATTGGAAAGTAGGACCACGTCAGACTACCACGTGGTCCTCCCGTAGCACTGAAAAATTTCTCCAATATTGAGGTGATGTATCGGATGTACTACCTATTGTTGTTATTCCATTTGTTGCTTAAAAATTAGGTTTCATCTCCCAAATGTCCGGATATGACCATAAAATCGTAGCAATGAAAAATTTCTCCAATATTGAGGTGATGTATCGGATGTACTACCTATTGTTGTTATTCCATTTGTTGCTTAAAAATTAGGTTTCATCTCCCAAATGTCCGGATATGACCATAAAAATCAGCTTCAAATTAATATTTTTCACGTGTAAAACAATATGATTCGTCGGATACACATCGCTGTTTCGTACCCAAAATCCCTCAGGTTAATCTTGGTTCTTGGTTGCATCACTTGCATGAACTTCTCAAAGACAAAAAGAAAAATGGGGAAAAGAAAAATCAGGAAACGATAAGCGTTAGAAATAACCTGTAAATCTATTACAAGTACCGGTAGGTATATATTGTTGGAGATCAATAACTACGATTGCTTCTGTTTTCAACACTGGTCTGAACGGTACTAGTTTCTCAACCACTTTATATGAGAAGATTTAGTGAAGATCAGTCCCAGCTGCCTGCATAGCACGTCAAAGAAGATCGATCAGTTTGGTTTTTGTGAAACCATGCACTCCTTGATTGTACTGTTTGTTGAAAATCTGGGATAGGTGTAAAAGCTATATATGCTTTGACAGCATGAGTAAATTGAAATTGTGGCGATGTGCTACTTAGTTTCTTCGGTGCAGGTGCATATGCAGCTGTAGTAAGCTTCAAACTAAGCTCAAAATGTTTGACGCGAGCTCTGTTCATGAGTCAAGAACACATATTCTACGTACAGTCCACATCTAAGATAGTAAAAAGCTATAAGCATGGAGAAGATGAAGAAGCTAGAAAGGGATTAAGCATGCAGGTGGCTGATAGTGATAGTCACCCGACGACCTGCATTATTTCCAAGCATTATTCATCTTCCGCAGGCAAGCAGGCATCGACATCGTTTTCTGGTCTAGTACTGGTCTAGCTATGAACACACCAATAGAGTGCGGAACCATCTCTGCGCGGGATATATGACACATAATCCTAATGAAATCATTCCGTAATTGCGTATTGTCAAACTGTTCGTAGAATAATTGTTGTTGGACATTGGAGAAATATGACGATCTGTCTAAGAGTCAATAAGGATTTAGACATTTCCACCTATTGGTAGCAGAAATCTTCATCATGCATGGTGGAGTGGATTACCCGATCGACTCGTGAAAACCAAACAGTCACAGTGCTCCTTGTCACCCAAGTTGCGAATGTATATATATTGCATGAAACGATTTATATGGATATGAAATTAAAATCTTTGTGAAAATGTGATAACAATTCTATCTTGAAATTAGATTGTGGTTTTGAAATTAATAAGAACACAATATACATGCATTGCCCACTGATTTCCCCTCTGTTTCCTTTCTTTCTTCCCAAAGATCGATCCATAATCTAGGTACGATCCTTGGTTTATCCAGATCACAGCCCCTTGTTTTATACTTTTATTGCATGAATTCACTAATTAATATCAGTTATATATGATTGTGTCATGCATGATTCATATATAAACGACTAAAATGATGTGTTGATGGTAAAGTTAATTGAGTAACTTCTAAAACTTTCGACTAGCTACGAGACCCATATGAACTGTATACGAGTTGCTAACTATTTCATTAGAGTTGATTGCTAATCACTAACTAGTTTAGGTCATAATATTTTTTTATTTTTGTTTTGAGAATGAGTTTATGTCATAATTGTGTCCTATCATGTTGAAGAACATAATTAAGGTAAGGTGGTTTCACATGTTTGCAAATAAATAAGCATTACAATGTCTGCATCGCCCAAGCGCCCAAGGTTTCGAAAATTAATCCAGCTCCAGGCTGCCGACAGGTCTCATTTTTCCTATTTGAATTGCTTTAATTCAGGACTATTTTTTTTTTTTTTTGGGAAGTTTCAGGTTGAGTTTGATCAATATTTGAACGAAAATTCTTCTATGCACCAAAGTGTAAGTGAACCGAGTAACTAATATGCAATATTTTGATCCGATCATCTACGTCGCGCTACATGCATATATATATATTAATACCGTTAACAAAATTGAAACATAAAAAAATAGTCCGAAATGTTTCAAATTAAGGAGGTGAGAACACTAAGTCAAAGAAGATATACTCTTATTATGAGAGTTTAATTTGATCGGATTAAAAATAAAATTGAAACGAATGAATTTAGGGTCTCTAGTTTTTATTCGATCTTTCCATATGACGATTTAAACACTTACACATTTATGGTACAAGTGCACCTTGATGCGTAGAATCCGCTCCCCGTCACAAATAAGAGAGCAATAACTGGTTAAGAAAACGTAAGGTTAATTAGGGTTATCCATATCTTTGATTAGGGTTTTACTGTATCATCTGTACGTACGTGCGTGAAGAAAATTTGATAGAGAATAAATAGGATTACAGCCAGAGATTGAGACCTGGAAGTCAAAGCCACGCCCGGGTTGACCATTGTCCCTTTGACTACATATACATCTTTAGGATTGAAATGAAATACCTAAAACCTGTCCCCCAAGTTAAACTAGAAAAGCAAGAAAATGGAGCTTCACGCCTCCTTTGAGCTAGCTAACTTTACCTAGTTTATGTAGGAACGCACGACATGCATGCCTATCTACCCAGGACTTCTTAGAACAGAAGTCTGATTTGAGAAGAAAATCTGGAGATTATGATCGATGACGATGATGGACTTCTCCTTAATAAATAATAACCAAATCAAGCTTGATCCACACGTATGTATTTGAAACCAATTCTAGGTATTAGGCTGATCCGCTGATCCCAAATTATAAATGTCCTCACTCACACTCATATGGGTTCACACTTCACACTATGGTCCTTAATTATCAGAGAGCACATCAGCGCGCAAATTAAACAGGGAATTTGGTGTTTGCATGAAAAGAGATTATGTGATCGCCAAACCATGAAATGAGAACACTTTGATCTGTGGTCAAGCTCAAGCCCACGGTAATAATGTACATGGAGTTGTTTTCTAACAGTAATTTTGATTCGAAATATCAGATCTGCTATACCATTCTCGGGATACGGCCGTGCTATGATCTTAGTTAAAAATCGAATCTAGTCAAATGTAGCAGTATGTATCCATGAAAAAATGAGCAGAACTTGCAGAGATGGACGAACACAAAAGTACTAGTATCGTATAAAAGCTTCTCACCAACCCATCAAATTAATCATAAAGCTTGATCGAGCTGCAAAGAAGATCAACTGAGATCTTTGTGTTTCTCTTCCTAATCTTTTAGATTTTCAAGTTCAACCCTTTAATTTGCAGCGTAAGCCACATAAACCTCGCAAAGTTGGACACTCCATTACTAATCATGATTATATTATATATTAATATATACTAGCCACCCATGTATACAGCTAAGAAAACAGAATAACTCAATAATCATGCCAAAATTAGTTTTACAAGTTAATTACCATGAGTTTTGCTTTTGTTGAAGGAAAAACCTTACGTGTGCCTTTGTTAGTTCGTTAAAGTACCTGACAAGAGTAAATTGTGCAATTAGTGATTAACGGATGTAATTACTTAATCAATTATTATTATCATTATGTATATTGTAGTTACCTTTATAATCTCACCTCTATATAAAGAGGAGTTTCAATGAAATGAGTAGACCAATTCATTTTTCCCTACAACAGCTTTGACTTAATTGTATAAATTATGTGGTAAGAGTTACAGTTATGGCTTTAGCAAAGGTTTATAATCTCGGCCATGCAGGCATGTAGCATTATATTGCTCTTCAAACTCCGGTCCCAACATAAGGGTTATTTTTTTTTTCTATGATCTTTCTTTTTTGAGTCTATATAAAAGTATATATTATCATGGACGGCGTGAGATATATACAAGAAGGTCGATGGGGGCAAAGGTCGAAGGACATAATGCTGCAAATGCATGTCGTTTGGGAGAATAATTAGAGCTCTGCCCGATGCTTCGAGGCTCTTCTCTTCAACATTGTAAAACTTGAGATATGTCCTCGTGGCTCCTCATTTTAATAGAAAATTTTCCTCAAATAAAAAAAAAAAAAAAAGAGTCTCCTAGCCACTTATACGGTACAACATGGTAAATAGTGAAATACTCACTGATCAATACAAGGCTAGCTATAGGTAAATGGTGCGAGTCCAAAACTAGTAAATATACCCATATGATAATTGATAGCAAATAATTAATCAAAATGTGAAAGTGGTGCTTATTAAGTCAAGGAAGGAGTGAATCGAGTGATTTCTATCTAAGTCAAAAAGAACAAAACACCACCTTATAGTATATATACGTAGGTGATGCAAAAGTGAAATAAAAACAAACTCTTCCCTTTTAACTAGCAGCTGGTAGCACAATTCCTCATACTAATTTTGTTGCACGTCCAAATGCTCATATCGTCCCCATCCAAAATTTGAAATTTGTACCAACCCCTCACAGACCACAGAGAGCCACAGACCACGTTTTCTTGGCCCTTTCGGTACCACCGCGTAAACCTTAATAAAACTAAAACGTTTTTGGAAACCCACAAGATTTTGTGAAGTCATGTGGAACCTATAAGAAGTTGATTGCCAAACTAGTTGGGAATGAAGGATGGGAATGATAACATGCCCATTCTGCGAAAAGAGAGCAAAGGGTGTGATCTGTATAAACTAATTCAACGTGGAAGCCAATCTTGTGGGACTTGGGGTACCAGAAAGGAACCTAAGGAAAATAGAAATGCCCTAATTACTCGAGTCTTCCTTGTGTGTGATTCTTGTGACATTTAACTATGTAGGTGCACATGTCCAAAGAACCGCCCAAAAAGTAGTATAGTAGTAGTAGTAGTAGAACACTTCATTATGGTCAAGACCGAAATCTTAGTTTGTTTCAATTTACGCATCTAAAATGTTTCTTTCACCCATAGAATAATTCACAGCTCACTGAAAAACTATTCTATATATATATCTTATACGTAACAATAACAATACTTTTTTTTTTTCATTCTAATATGGATATCAACAATTTGTTATAAGGTAAAACAAGCAAAGCCAAGAATTCATATACCCGAACATTGTATTTAAAAACCACTAAAAAATTACGCGGTATTTTCAAGATCGCTTAAAAACTTCTCATTTCATAATAAAGCAAACCATCCACAGAATAATTCATAGCTCATTGAAAGATAATGTATCAAACTTAACCACGAAATCCAACAACATTATTATGGACCCATCGATCTCTGAAAAAAAACATATGATGGACGGAGTGGGTTTGGAATGTCATCATCCTAGAACTTGATACAATTCCACTTATATATGTTACTAGTCGATATCGCATTCTTTATGTTGCAGATACCGTTATACGTACGTGACGTTAGGCTAAGCCATTTTTATTCTCACTTGTGATGAGTAATGACTTTGCAACCGGCCAACAACGATAGGAACATAGATGAACACACTGTTGCAGAATTTCAAAGAAGAACTACAAACTAGTACACTTCTCTTCTGTACGTGGCAATTGCTATGATCAAGCTTCACACGCAAGCCCTTACGACTCGTTGACCACAAACGCAAGCACAATTTTATTCTGTTTTTTCCATTCCTCTGGGTGGGACGGTTTTTCCACATTTGAATGTTGGACATGGACTTCTGACCCGAAAACAAAAGCCAATTAAGAACTACTACGAAAAAAAATTAAAATTCGAAATGGGATTTTGGCCACTGCCTATAAATTCCCACACATACCTCACCTTTTCCCCTCACACTTAATCCGATCATTTCCTCCATTGACAACTCACTCTCCTCCAGCTCTCTCTCTCTCTCTCTCTCTCTCTGAATCTGTTTCCCAGCGTTCCCATTCACTTCACATAGCTACGACGTTTAGAGCAACAAAGACAATGGCCTCAAACTCACTCTTGTCAAAGATTGCAACCAATGATGGACACGGCGAGAACTTGGCTTACTTCGATGGATGGAAGGCCTACGACAGGAACCCATTTCACCCGACTCAGAACCCCGAGGGTGTTATTCAGATGGGTCTTGCAGAAAACCAGGTATAGTGCAAACATTTCAAGAATCTGCATGTACGTAAAATTTTGGAGCATATCTAAACTTTTTCATCGTTAATTTTCAGCTTTCTTTCGACGTGATTCAAGAGTGGATTATGAAGAATCCCAAGGCCTCCATTTGCACTCCCGAAGGACTTGCCGAGTTCAAAAATGTGGCCAACTTTCAAGACTATCATGGCTTTCCAGACTTCAGAAAGGTGATTAATCAATTTGAGTTAGGCTATGCATGGCAATGACATAGTAGCATGATAAAACTAACACGTACCAAATTATATTTCTCAGGCTATAGCTAACTTCATGTCAAAGGCGAGAGGAGGCAGAGTCAAATTTGATCCTGATCGTGTAGTCATGGCTGGCGGAGCCACCGGAGCTAATGAGACGGTCATGTTTTGCTTGGCTAACCCAGGAGATGCTTTCCTAGTTCCCTCTCCTTACTATCCAGCGTAAGAATTAGTCCTATGCTATACTGTATTATCATTCCATTCATGTTAATTGTGTATTAATTAGTTGCTACTTACTTATGAGAATTCTAGTTCATTGTGATTTACATGATTTTCAAAACTGAAAAATTCTAGATAAGTATTGGACTTGTCGTGTTAATTGATGAGGGGTCAACCGGAAGTATTTTCAACGATGTTTAGCTAGGTCGGAAGAATTTGCTACCCATGTCTATGTGTTTGGCCAGAACCAGTCGTAAGCTAGCTAAACAAAGATTATTTTCACTAAGTTAGGTTAGCACATATGATATATAGAATTATAAATTACCTAATTAGGAAGCTTATTATTATTACTTTTGACTCCATAGTTGACACTTGACCATTTATATTGTATGATAATTCAATATATAGCTGGATGTTTGGACAATTCCTAAAGTCTTTTTCTTTCTCATTCTATGTCCAAAGTCTTTAAGTTTTACTTCTCCCAAAAAAAAAAGTCTTTAAGTTTACTCAGAATGCAGAGTTCTCCAATCCTCTTCAATTTTCCAAATATTCATAAACTTCAATTCAGACGATTCTCATTGTTCTCACCAAACACATGGACCACAACACCACAATAGAGACCTAGCTAGATGAATTAGTCACGCAAATAATTGATCGAGTTCAATTAGGCTCCCTATAATTTGCATGAATAAAATGTTAAAAATGCTAATTGTGCTTCATTAGATTTTTCAATAGCACAATCATTCAAAGCATGACACTTGGATAGTCAATTAGTCATCTGAAAGATCTTGTTGATTTATCGCAGATTCTACCGAGACTTGGGGTGGCGAACGGGAGTGAAAATTGTTCCGGTCGATTGTGATAGCTCAAACAATTTCCAAGTAACCAGAGCAGCACTTGAAGCAGCCTACGAAAAGGCCCGAAACAACAACATCAACATAAAGGGCTTGATCATAACAAACCCTTCAAACCCATTGGGGACAACCCTGGACAGAGCCACACTCACTAGCTTGGTGAAATTCATCAATGACAAGAACATCCACTTGGTCTGCGACGAAATCTACGCAGGCACAGTGTTCAGCTCCCCAAAATTCACCTGCGTTACAGAGGTCATGAAAGAGGTGAAGAACTGCAACCGCGATTTGATCCACATTGTGTATAGCTTGTCCAAGGACATGGGAGTCCCTGGCCTAAGGGTCGGAATCGTTTACTCGTACAATGACACCGTCGTGAAGTGCGCTCGTAAGATGTCGAGCTTCGGGTTGGTCTCCTCCCAAACTCAACACATGCTCGCCGCCATGCTTCTCGACGATGAATTTGTCACCAACTTCCTCGAGACCAGCTCTAAGAGGCTGGCGAGGAGGCATTGGATTTTCACCACGGGGCTCGAAAAGGTGGGAATCAATTGCTTGAAAGGAAATGCCGGGCTGTTTTGCTGGATGGACTTGAGGAAGCTGCTTAAAGATAAAACATTCGAGGCGGAAATGGTGCTGTGGCGTATGATTATCAACGATGTGAAGCTCAACGTTTCGCCGGGATCTTCTTTCCGGTGCGTGGAGCCTGGTTGGTTTAGGGTTTGCTTTGCAAACATGGATGAACATACGGTTGAAGTTGCATTGAAGAGGATTCGAGCATTCGTGGGAGTAGAATTCGAAGGAAACAAGAAGAGGAATAATGCAGAAGTGTTTGTGAACAGTCCTAGGAAGAATCGTTGGGGAAAAGATGGTCTGAGGCTTAGCTTTGGATCAGCAACAAGAAGATATGAAGAGGTCATGTCCCCGCGTATGATGTCTCCTCATTCACCAATGCCTCACTCGCCTCTACTTCGAGCAAGTTAAAGAGTATATATACTCATCCATGCACTCAACCTAGCCTTTTACTCGATCTACTGAATAATTCGAGGTTTATTACTACTCATGTTTGATTTAAATTTTCGTACGAAGTCGGCCATGATACATTTGTTCTGATTAATTATTCTGGGTGCTAGCTGATTGTTGCAATCTGCTACCTCAAAGGTTTTTTCATAGGGGATATTACATATGTTTCATATATGTAGGTTGTCAATGTATAAATTGGACGACTAACCTTAGCCAGAATGATAAGAATATTGTTGATCAGTGTAATCATGACTTGTGTCGTTCATGCTGTGCCATGATAATCGGTTTGTTGTATGTTTTTTACAAGTTAATAACATGTGTGTGATTCTTTGGTGATTTGAACATCTTTGCAGTTCTTATTTCATCTAATACATGGATTTCTCTATGTGCAATATTGTACTCTTTTGCTCACACCATTACAATTTTCATAATACACATAAAATTACTAGTGGATATGAGTCTCTAGCTTGCTAATTCTTTTTGTTGCTTATGAATCTGAGAAAAATTGTTTTCACTTGTTAAAAATAATTGGCCTTCCTAAAAATATGATAATAAGTAAAAAAGATACACTCGATCACTAGTTTAGATTACTATTTGTGCGCGTAGCTTACCTTTCCTTGGTACTTTTTCACACCACATGCATGCGGATAGATTCCAAGTGATTAACACAATCGATTATACGTATTGAGTTCAAAAATGTATCATCAAACGCCTACGACATGGCTCACCAGATTTGGAAGAGTAGGTTATGCATGCGATACGTACACAATCAAGTTGCTTATTACATAAACATGAATTGGCTAGCTAACCAAAAGGTACCGGCCTGTTCAGTTGTTCTTCTTCGATATTGTTCTGAGTTGTTTAGAGTCTTCTTCACCAAAATGTCATTTGTTCTCAGGACATTTGTTGACTGTATTCTTGTCCTATTATTCGTCGTGTATGCTGTTTGAGCACAAGTATTCCAGTTCCAGTTAGTTAGTTGTGCGAAACAATGAAAATGCCGTTCAAGACTCATGGAGCATTCACTGGCTTCGGGTGGAAAAAGTGCAGGTGGATATATATAGTAAATGGATTTACGATTTATACATATTTGGAAGCTGCCGACTGTGAATTACCACTGATTCCAGCATTTAACGAACATGTAATATTATTCTTTCTGTTTTTGTAGTTCTTGTTTTGAGCCTCTAAATGGAAATTCTCTTCTTTCAACTGCACATATTTATGTCTTATTTCTAATTATCGTTTACGATTTTTTCTTATCAGATTGATCAAGAGCTTAGGTTATCGCTAGAATCGGCTTGACCTAATCTTGACTCAACAGTAGTGTCAAACATAGATTTCTGGAAGCATGAGTATGAGCAACATGGTTCATGCATGTTGTATAGATTTATTAACAGATTCTAACCAATATTTAAGGAAAGCACTAGAACTGTGGGAGCCGCTCAGGCTTGACGAATTATTGGGAGAGAATGGCGAGTTTAAGCCGAATACGTACTCTATATGATGCCCGCGACATAGAAGCAGGCCTCCGTGATAAATAATGCGACGGTATAAGACCACAAATGGTCTGTAATCCCGAAACAACTGTGTTATTCGAGATTAGGTATTGTTTTAACGAACGGTTTGTGCCATGAATTAACTTGCTATCCCACCATCCCTCAATCATGTAATGGTCTCGTTTTGTTTGAACGGAAAACAGTGTCGGCTCCTCCCCCGGTCTTGTTGTAGTGGCAGCACTGCGGCCATCTCCGCCTTATAAATATATAATTTTGGTTGTTCTTTTAATTTTGGTGACTTGGTGTTGCCCACATCATGATTCATTATTCTTAATCGAGCATCATCATACGTACCATTACAATTTTCGCAATACACATCTAGAATTATAAGTGGATCGAGATGAGTTTCAGAGTCTCTAATTTTCTTGTTGCTTATGAATCTGAGAAAGATTGTTTTCACTTAAGAATAAGATACACTCACTAGCCTAGATGATTTTTGTGCGCCTACTTCGCTTGCCTTTGATCGTCGGGGTTTGCTACATGCATGCAGATAGATTCCTAGTAATTAACACATTAACCATACGATTGAGTTCTAAAAATGTAATATCAAAGGCAGGCGCTGTGTGTGATTTTATGATCGGGAAGTTCATCAAATACCCTATCCGTAAAAATGAACAAAAGAATGGATCATTTATTGGAAGGCTATATATAGGCATTTTCAGATACGGACCTCCTTATTTATTCAAAAGGTACGGATTTCCTTAATTGACATACTTTTCGATCATATTTTCTCATCTCAACCATTCATCTTTTAGGTATATATGAATAGATTATCTCTACAAAATTTTAGTCAAATTGATAATCATTAAGGTAGTCAAACTTGTGAATTACACGAATGGTTTCTGTTGAACAGATTTGGTTCGTTCATTGTAATCATATAGTTTCGATACCTTAACGATCACTAATTTAGCTGAAATTTTACAGAGATGATCATGTTATATATATCTAGATACTAGTTGGCTATGATCGAAAAATATGACCGAAAAGTAGTTCTATTGGCAAAATCTGTATTTTTGAATAAATAATGATATTTGGACCTGATAATATATATATATATATATATATATATATATTGTGTGTGTGTGTCTATATACACACATATGAGCGTGAAGATTAGTTGATTAGTGATGGATCTAAAAGCCATGGTATGTGACATCATAGCTAACCATATATATGTTATATGTGCTGGGTTCAGTAGTAAACAGATAAGGCACATTAAGCATGACATACCAAGTTACCAACAACCCAAATCATGACACAAATTAAAGCTTTCTACTATTTTTAATTCATATATCATATCATATATATGATGATCGGGCAACCATTGCCTATCGTTTATTTATCATAAACATCATTTGATTATTATTAAGCATGCGTATTGCTTCATGTTTAGTTATATCCTGATTATCCTCACAATATATGTGACTCAAATTGAGAGGTTTCCGAGTCATGTATGATCGGTAAGCCAAGTTTCCTAGTGAGAATGACTCATAACATAAGAATAAAATTCATGATATCATACAATACTACATTTGGATAATTACATACAAACAAAAAATTTCTGAATTTTTAATTGGTATATATAGATCAATAATGGGGATGTGACTCCTATAGCACTATTAATTTGTTTATCTTCTTTCAATTAAACTACTTTGCTAACTATGAGCTATATGTATACGTACATGAATGATTGCGTAGGTATGCATCATTGTTATAACTAATGGTTTACCATTTCACCAAACTTTGGTCGAAGGTGAATCAAAATTTGAGTTGGCATGGCATATATAGGGCTAGGGAATGGCCAGATGGTAACTTAAATTTCAAGTCACTTTCCTAATTCATGTAGGGAAATGGTGATGAAAGACATAACAGACCTACCATGGACATCTTTCTTCGTATCCACGTTAATTGGTTCCTATATATGCCGAAAGTGACTCCCTTTCTATATGCATGTCTCTCAGAATCCTAGACCAGTCACGTCTTTAGTTATATTTGTCAATCCCATGCAACAGATATCGAATCTGATCGAAAAAGCTACTCATCTGTCTGTTTGGCTTAATTTTCTTGCCGTCCATATAATTCGAGCTTCGTGTAATTGTTTTCAGTGTGATGGTCTTAGCTCAACTACATATTTCGATCTTGTTTTTGTCTTTGATTGTTCGATTTTCAATCGATCCAGGTGTTATCTTAACGACTTAAAGTTGTATCCTTCTCCTAATTACTTGTCAAGCATTTTGTACTATTTAAAGACAAAGAATACCAAGACAAAACAGATAAAACAGGCTGCAGATACGTGAAACTTGCTACAGCCTACAAGCAATATCAATTAGATGGATATATATGGATGTTCGATCTTGGCCAGAAAAAGGAGACGGAGATGTTACTTTCCAAGTTGTCCCCCATTCATATATATCAAAAGGAACTCAACTCATGTTTATGTACACGTATATGGTTTAATATGAATCAAATGAGGTTTTCCAAGTCAGTCCTAGCTAGCTAATTTTACACGCAACAAACTCAAACCCCAGCTAAAGATAGTGACTACCAACATTGTTAACGATCTCGTTGCAGCTAAGAAAACCTGCTATGTCGAAGAAATGATTGAGAAGATCAGATAGTGGATCGATAACAATGAATACTGAGTGATTCAAAGGTCTTGCAACTGGGTCCGTTTCATCCAAACTGGAAAGGACTCATATTATTGTGCTACTCATTATTGTTTGTACGTATGTTCTGAAATGACAGTCCAAGTGGAAGGATATATGATTTTCACTGGAAAATTTGCATACGAGTATGATTGTGTATCCAACTTTTTAAGCGATAAGGATAAGAGTAATGGTTGGCAATTTTTCACTAAAGATTGGCATTATGGCCTTCTTGCTTTTAGTACATTTCTGCAAAGCTTGCGTGCAAATGTGTGACTGCATGCTGTGTTTTGAACCTAAACCTGATATTCAAAAATGGAGATGCTGATATTTACGTCCAAACTTTAAAACTTAAGGATCGATATATACTTACCTTCCAAATGATTGAGCTAAAAGTAAAATGATTCTATAGTTCTCGATCGAGGGAGCTGATCAGCATGATGTGAAATGTAAACATATATGCTGGTAATTATTTACTTTAAACGGTAAATTTGAGACTATGCCTTCAAACATTTGAGATTTGAACTATTCAAGGAATGCAAACGAATTGAACTTTTGACTATGCTATGGGATGAATTACCATACAATGTACTCGGTAACTTTGCTTTCTATGTTATACCAGGGTGTTGAAAGTTAGAAAGGGAGCAGCCAATTTATTTGAAATTATGGAGACCTCTTTATTCTGTTTCTTTGGGTTGAAGCCTTCAGCTTCTGAAAATAATTCATAGAAAATGGCTGACAGAAGACTACTGAGACCAGATCCATATCAACCAATACTTTTGCCTTTGAATGGTCTTGGATCTTGATCATTGCTTTCAAAACACAGTAGAGAATGTTCAGAATTGCATCAAGTATTTTCTTATATTTTATTTTCTGTAAGCTTTATAATATGTAAGAAGAATATTTGTACTGCTATGCACTGTGCATGTGTTGAAGGTACAAACAATAAAATTATACTTAATCACATGATTACTATTTATAATCCTAGTTTATGTATCACATACTAGAGTCCTCATGTGCATTACAGAAGCAGTATGATTAAACAAATCAAAGCTAGGTTGATTAATCACCCTTCATTGGAAGCTAGCTTTTGAAATAACTTGCATAAAAGGAAAGCAATAACTGATTAATCTGCCATCATTCCGTCCACAGAAGCCAGAATGAGACTTGAGGAGCTTAATATTATCTCAGATTGTTAAAAAATGAAAAGAAAAAAAAAGGAAATTCTGAAATGAGTAAGCTAGAACCTAAACAAGTGGCTGGTAAAAGATCTGTAAGCAATCAAACAAACCATGATTCTTCAAACAGAAAGTTCCATCAGCTAACTTATACCTTCCAATTGAAGTAGTGCTACCCTCTCTTACATCAAACAATAAAAACAGAGAGGAAAAGGAAGAAGATTGATGATTACCAAAATGACCAGTTAAATTATCCAAATGGGACCATGAATCTGAAGCCTATGTCCTAAAATAGAGACAACTCAATGACAGCCACAAAGCCACATGAGGACCATGAGCCCTAATTCACTTCATTCAAAGCACAAGTCCCAGAGAAAGACAAAGAAGCACCTGAAATAAGAGAAAGTCACATGACCCACACCCACTATTGAACCCAGAATCAGGGTGACTTACTCTTGCTTAATTACTAGAGGGGTTAATATCTTTCATCTTCCTTAATTACCACAGTAAAAAATCATTTTACCAATCGTTCAGTTGAAAAAAAGTAAAACAATTTACCAATTGTAGTACGATATATATACACAGATACATAGTAGATCCAAACAAATTTCTTTCTGATTAGAAGGTATAAGAGGTCTGCAGATTAGTAATCAAACACCTTGTCTTCCTCACTCTTAACCTCTTCTCATTTCAGAAATGACATTCCTCCCTTAGGAGTTAGGACAATATATTTTTAGATTTCAAGTAATCTAACAAATAACTTGAAAAGCACTTAAGAGGAACTCAAAATTTTGATAATACTATATATAGATAGTCGAGTGGGGTGGTTGCTTACACTACCACCCTTTTGGATCTGCTCCTCATTACACACTAACCAGACTATGAAGTACACTCACGATGGAGATCAAAACAAAATTTAGAATTCATGTTTATTTTCTCTACACACATTACTAATGTTTGATTCAACATTTCAATGAGGCATTACCATTCTATATACACAGTAGGAACAGCTACTACTTTCTGGGGTTCTGGCCTCCTATTGGTACTGGGAAGATGATTCGAGTCCCTCACTGTGAGGAACATAGTGAGCTCTTGCTTGCTTAGCAAATAACACAAGCATTTGGATTCTCTTCCATGCTTTGCACATAGTAATAAGTTGTCATGTGAGGGTTGTATGCTCTGTAAGCCTTGACAAGCTCTAACACAGGGTCTGGAGGAGGAGCCTCTTTCTTCTTCTCTTCATCTTTCTTCTCCCCTTCCTCTTTTTTCGGCTCTTCTTTCTTCGCTTCCTCTCCTCCTTTCTTCTCCTCCTCTTTCTTGGGTTCCTCCTTCTTCGCCTCTTCCCCTTCTTTCTTCGCTTCCTCTCCTTCTTTCTTTACTTCTTCTTTCTTTGCTTCTTCCTTCTTTGGCTCCTCTTTCTTAGGCTCAACTGCTGGCCCCACTGAGATTATATCTGTTGGCCAATACTTGCGCAATTTGCTCACTACATTCACCGGATCCACCGAACCAATCACTGTTAGTTTCTTCTCCTTCATGTCCATGGCGATGGAATCAATGCCTGCAAATTGTATGATCAAAACAATCAACTGAGAATTCTTGCTCCATACCAAACCGCACTAAAATTCTGAAACTTGTACAGAACAGACCACATATTGATTCAAAAGTGACATCATTGTATTAACTGTATACTTGCAACACACATTGCTCTACTCATAAATCAACAGATTTCAAATGTACATCTTTCAAAAAATATTACCTGGCTCTCATCTTCACCTGAACTCATGCATACACAGAAAGAGCCTGGTAGAGAATTCTCTCACTCACTCTATATTTCCTCATCTCTTTTTAAGTTTTAACCAATTTGCCATAGATGAATAAGAACAAAAAGATGACATCTTCGTTTAACATTTCCCCATCTACATCTCTTGTTTCTTTAGGAAATTAAATCAAAAGCAGTGAAATCTTCCAACTACTACTTTCCATCCAATTTATTTTATGTAAAAGAGTTCTTTTTCTTTGTTCATCAACAAAAAATTAATGAATCTCAGATTTTGTACCTGAAAGAGTAGAAACAGTCTTCAATGCCTTCTGCTTGGCTTTGTCATCATGCAAATCCAACCTCAGAATAAACTTCTGCAAGAACAGATCAACAAACACAAAAGAGATCTGATTCAGAATCCAAGCAACTAAGCCATCACTGAACGAAAAAGAACAATTCTGAACACTAGTAGTCTAAATCTGAACAAATTCTTTTATAAAGACACCAAAACTATTATAAGCAAAAGCAGAATTTGCCAATTTGACTCTTCCCAGATAGAGACCCATGATTAAATATTCCTAGAGACTAATTAAACTAAGATTCTGAGCAAAACCCATCAACAAACATGCCTTAAACTCCTTAAAAACAAAACCAGTCAATCAAACAAACACAAAAAGGAAGACAACCCAAAAAGGCTCTTGAAGAATCAGAACCCGAAAAGAGCAAAACTTGACTGAAAATTTGTGACAAAGATTGAATATTCAGAAATCCTAAAGTGGAAATTCAGATTCCAACCTTCATTTACAATCCTTCTCTCAGAGAAGTGCAGAGCAAAACCAGAAATGAGAGAAGTTGAGTTGAGAGAATTGGGAAAACAGGGGATAATAGCAACTTGGGTTGAAGAGGAAAAAAAAAAGAATAGAGAGAGAGAAAGAGAGGGGAAGACGAAATCGAATAATGCTTTGGTGAAAAGGATGTGGGATTAGAGAGAAAGGAGGGTGGGGGATCTGGACACACTAGGTACCAGAAAAATCCGAATCAAAACAAGCAATGCAGATTAGGAAAGAGAAAAAAGAGAGGAAATTTGATGGAGGAAATAAGAAAAATTAATGGAAAGCTAGAGAGAGAGAAGGAAGAAGAAGTAGAAAAAGAGAAAGCTTTTATGGGTAGAACAGGAACGTGTTGGAAGAATTGAGTAAGCAGTGGAGCTCAGTTCATGGCCCTTTTAGGAGCATGAAGCAGCTAGCTGTATAAACAAAACCATCTAGGCTTGCATGTCACGCGAAGCTTTGGCGCGTCCAACTCACTCTTTTGCAAGTAAAAGACACAATCTTTGAATGACTTGTCTGAAATTCAAAAGCCTTTAGTAAGTAAATCTTAAAAGAGAGGGAAGAAACCATGTTTTTACTTTTCTGGAAGTGTTCATTATTCAATGTGTGATTTGGAGTTGGGGTTGAAAAATTGAAGGTAATTATTTCTTTGGTGAGCTTTGGATTGCAGCCCCACCTAATCCCTCTGTTCTGCAACACAATGGCATTTTAGCCTCTTTTGGTAGGTAACAAAGTTTTAAATTTTATAGAGTATTCTCCGATTTGTAGCTGATAATTTAAATATATACGGTTTAATGTAATTAAAGCTAAATTTAGATGTCATATATGGTGTCCCTAGCTATTTTATTAGATTGGATCTATCATTTAACATAGGGTGTTGATAAAGTAAATTGACTGGTATTCGTATTCATGTTCACTGATTTATATGTGTTTTTTTTTTATCTTAAAAAGAAACAGCTACGTGTCTGAGCAAATATTTCGAATAAATTAAAGGGGTAACACTTGGTAAAACAAATGAAGCTAATATGTGGCTTCTACCTCTCAATTCTTAGCGGAAGGAAGAAATTAAACATGGATTTCTTGTATAAAGAACATGTAAATTAGGCTAGGTCTTCCATCATGTTTTAGCTCCCCAAACAGAGAGCTAAAACGTACAAGCTAGTGTCTGAACTTTTACATCTTAGAAAGAAAATGGATACGATGTATGCATATGTCCTAAATCGATCATTATTCTATTCATGTTAAAGAAACACATAGTCTTTACATTTCTAAATCTCACTTTGCCTAAAGAATAAGTGTATGTTGTTCATCAAATCTGCACATAGTATGTAAACACATGTTGGTACCGTACTCTCTTCAATGTTGTGGAATAATGGAGCTTCACTTTGGATTTGTACATCGATCTTAACCTCTCTAAAACGGAAATGCATTGTTCGTAGTTCGTACATCAAACCCTTTTGTAATATGCAAGCAATGTTTAGCCATTCTACCCTTTTTCTCAAAAGACATTGTCTATCAATGATCCAACAACTTCCACATCCGCAAAAGATGTCCACGTACGTATTCCCAAACTCAAACAAGCCAAACCCCAAACCTAATGCACGTATGATTGCACTAAACAGATGATTAGCTGATGGTAAATGATATGATAACTACCTAATTATAGACCCTTTTGGATGGAAGCACCAAAATGATGTATGATTAGGGATAGCCTAATTTACCATTTCAGATTTCACCAAAGAACAGAAAAGCTACAGAATTTACAAGCATGCATGCAACTCATTCGTAAATCTCTCTAAATCTCAAGGGTCCCAACACCACGTGAAAAAAAGGACCAAAACCAACTCACCCTTTTCCGATTCAATCATGCCTCGCCGGCTCGCCGTACATACGAATCAGAAAGGCACTAAATTCCTTACTATTCACCGATCTATCTGGGTAAAAAGTTAAAACCATAAACCCTGCCTTCCGTAACTGTAACGATAACAGTGACACTGGTACAAGATGACGACGGCAGTCGCAGGTTGTGGGTCCAAGTGGATTGTTTAGGACCCAATAGTCGCAGATGGGCGGCGCGTGGTGGGGAGTGTTGGTTAATGCTGCGGTCAATTTTCGGGTCTCCTGGGAGGGAGTCAAATGTCAAAGTACATCTGCGGGTTTTCACAGTCGTTGGGCGGCAAGGGATCCTGGCCGTCGAGCTGGAATGCCGCCAGTTGGAAATTTGCGGTGGATCTTCTCTGTTTCAAGGGGCGAATGCCGCCGTGGAGGTCGACGTCAGATGTGACGTTGTAGCAAAGCACACTCTTGACGAGCTAATACGGTGGTTATGTGTGTAGGGTGTTTACGTCAGTTTCTGTCTCTTTACATTTTCTCAAAATTTTCTTCTTTGCATGATCTTCAAAATATATTTAGTTACCAATATTGACAAAAATAAATTCAATATTAATTTTCTTCATACATTTGAAACTTCAAACCTTAATGTATGAGAGGTAAAACAACTCTAGTTTATGAGTTTTACTAACATAAGATAAAAGTTTTCACATAAATAAGTGATCAAGCTTTTCATTTTTTTTGAATTTAGTAAATCTTGCTAATCGATACTCATTTCCAGATAATTATGCTCCGTCATTCCCCTTTGTTATTTGAAAGTGTTATGGTACCTTAAAGGCTTCTTATAGGTCCATTAATGAAACCTCTAACGCATGTGAAATGCTTCAATCAAATACTCTCGTTACTTATTTATACACACAGATTATTACATGTTTCGTGATTTTATTTTATTTTAATGTGATATTTTTTAAATTAATTTTGTTTAGAATATATGTTAGTTCAAATCCAAAGTCATGATCCGCATGTCATAACTAATTACCTCAATCACTTGAATAAGGACTAAATTATAAGGTCGGCCTCACTTTTATCTTCGATACCATACTTGGAACCACAAAAGACTAGTGGTTCACACGCACACTTGCATGACAATATCAAACTTCATTTCTTTATTTGAGCGTGACAATATCATCGTCCAACGAATTTTCAAAAATACTGGCAAATATAGTAACTATAAAGTGAATAATAAACAAAACGAAGAATGTCTTGAACGCCCATCACATATGTATAAAAATACGGATGTCATCGTTGAAAGTGGAATAGAGCTAATGATGTGAATCTTTTTAGGGATTGGCATAATAATTTGCAGTAGCAAACACCAATGGGGTTTGACTTACTTTTGAGTAGGCATCAGTGGCTCTATATCAACACTAAATCTAAGAAATACGAATGTGTATATATGGCCGGACATGTTATGAGCAGAAGAAATAATTAGACGAGTGAAAGCATATATAGCTTAAAAGGTTCAGAACCGACCAAATAATTACATGAATGAAAGCATATATAGCTTAAAAGGTTCGGATCGACCGACCAAATTAATGTCATCATTAGTCGGATGACTACCTTTGGTTTAGGCTTTTAGCATGTAAAGAAGACCGATCAAATAATTAAGGTTGTTTGCTTCTGTTTCGTCCATTCTTTTTCTTTCTTTTAGACCTAAAACAACATTATAGTTCAGACGTCTCGTCTTTTTTAGTAGTATTTTCACAAATATATGTAAAAACACTACTACACAAAAGACTTCAGACGAGGGCGATAAGGATTAGCTACAAATTAATCCAAAATAAGCCGGTTACTTCATGATGAAAAGTCCTTTCCATAGAGATTTACTATGCATTGTTGGTAAAAAAGAGCATTTTATTTACTTTTTTTTACCTTATCTATCTTATTATTCTCTTTGTTTCTTGCAAAACGGTTCTTTTATATTCGATCAAAGCCAGGAGGCAATCACCCACATAACACAAAAGAAAATTCTAGAAACTAGTCTCATGTGAACATGGCGAAAACTGCAGTACGAGTTAGCTAGAGATAGTGAGAGCGAAATGTAAGGTTATGTCTTGTCTGCATCATAAGCGAAAGGGATTGCTTAGCCTTGGCCTTAATCGATTCTAAATATATAGTGGAAGCTAGCTAGTTCATTTGTGGTCACAATTGGCAAGTGTAACATTATGAACCATTTATACAAGGCCGGAATCCTGATCAGACTCTCATTAGTTCTTGGTTCCACAGACCACATTGGTAGCTATCGATCCATCAGTTCGATCAGCTGTCTTTTACGCTGCCTGTAGTTTTCTCCCTTTTTCATCTTCTGGATCTCTTCTGGTTCTGGTTTTTTGTGTGTTTGATTTCTAGCTTGGACGAAAATGATACATACGAATCTTTTGCTTTCGAATCCAGCAGAAAAGTATGAAAGACGAATGAACCAGTCTATTGATATATGATGAGATAAGAGATAGGCAGATAGAGTAGCCGCCCCTCTATATAGTTTGCATGGACGTTTGACACTACGTACATGAGGTCCACAAAATTAATTGAAGATATAGATTTGAGAGGATGTAAATTAGGCTCCTAATAATTTTCAGAAACTGATATATCACATCTTAGTCTCCCATGCGATAATTAGCTATTTTTAATTATAAGAAAGGATGGGAAAGCAGAGGGCGGAACATGCGAAGACTCTATGACCTTACCGAGCAAGGCATCGGCTAAGAAATTAGCCTCTCTCCGACCATGCTTAAGGGAGGAAAAAAATAAAGGAGAAATTATTGGTCACTCCATTAACTTTCATGCGCTCGACAGTTTACTCCATTAACTTTCAATTTCAATCGATTACTCCATTAACCATCCAATGTCACACAATTAGGTCCATCCGTTAAGTGGCAGTCTAAATCAGTGGTTAAGTTGCTGATTGGACATATTTTTCAACTGAAAATTCCATTTAACTACCCACCTCTCTCTCTCTCTCTCTGGCCAGCCATGGCTTCCCAAACAGTGTGTAAGCTGTTGTATTTGGCTTCACTTTCCACTCACTCAAATCCAACAAAAGTTTATGAACCAAAGCCTATTGTAAAAATAGGATTACAAGCTTTAAGTACATAGCTTAAGTTTTGAAAACAAAGCCCCGGATAGGAAGTTATGCTCTCTCAAAGTTGAAGCAAAAATCTGAAAACCCAGAAAATTTCAGCTTTTGGCTGAATCTGCTACTGTTTTTGGCAAGCAATTTGACAAACCAAATGTTAACCGAATCCTCTAAAATTTAATACACATAAAGATGGATATATGAGCTTTACAAAGATACTTTCGGATTTCAAAAAAAAGGTCTGACCTGAAAGATATCAAGACGTAAAGTAGGCAAGAAAATCAGCTTTTCTGCAGAATTCTGGAAATTTGCAGCAACTAATAAACTTGATTTTGGAAGCTTTAATTCGAATTTTGAAGTAACAAAACTAGTTCTAAAGCTTCAGAACGGAAAGGAACAGATTTCCAGAATACGAAATCATTTTAAACACAAAAGACAGTTGAATCAAAAGGATCCAAAATCTACTTTGGACACCCAAACTCAAGAACATAGTTCTTGAGCTACAACCACAATGATTCTAATTGAAACTTCTCGCCGCCAACTGCACCAACGCCCTCCAGTGGCTCTATTCGTTGTTAGGTTTCAATGAGAATCATTGTGGTTGTAGCTCAAGAACTATGTTCTTGAGTTTGGGTGCCCAAAGTGGATTTTGGATCCTTTTGATTCAACTGTCTGTTGTGTTTAAAATGATTTCGTACTCTGGAAATCTGTTCCTTTCCGTTCTGAAGCTTTAGAACTTGTTTTGTTACTTCAAAAGTCGAATTAAAGCTTCCAAAATCAAGTTTATTAGTTGCTGCAAATTTCCAGAATTCTGCAGAAAAGCTGATTTTCTTGCCTACTTTACGTCTTGATATCTTTCAGCTCAGGCCTTTGTTTTGAAATCCAAAAGTACCTTTGTAAAGCTCATATATCCATATTTATGTGTGTTAAATTTTAGAGGATTTGGTTAACATTTGGTTTGTCAAATTGCTTTCCAAAAACAGTAGCAGATTCAGCCAAAAGCTGAAATTTTCTGGGTTTTCAGATTTTTGCTTCAACTTTGAGAGAGCATAACTTCCTATCCAGGGCTTTGTTTTCAAAACTTAAGCTATGTATTTAAAGCTTGTAATCCTATCTTTACAATAGGCTTTGGTTCATAAACTTTTGTTGGATTTGAGTGAGTGTAAAGTGAAGCCAAAAACAACAGCTTACACACTGTTTGGGAAGCCATGGCTGGCCAGAGAGAGAGAGGTGGGGTGTTAAATGGAATTTCCAGTTGAAAAATATGTCCAGTCAGCAACTTAACCACTAATTTGGATGACTACTTAACGGATGAACCTAATTGTGTGACATTGGATAGTTAATGGAGTAATCGATTGAAATTGAAAGTTAATGGAGTAAACTGTCGAACGCATGAAAGTTAATGGAGTGACCAGTAACTAATTCAAAAATAAAAAATCAGTTCCTAGTTGTTCCGTGGCCACTTTGGAACCGAAAGCTTGCGTAACTTCCCCCTGCAACAAACCATTATGTAGTAGCTAGATAAATCAATAGGAAGGAAATAAGGAAATGATAAAAGGCCAACTTAATCTTCCTCACCAGCCTCAATGAGAACTATGTCCCGTTATAGTAAGAAACGGTACATGTTTGATTTTGTGGCATTCATCCCCTTTTTCCTCAAGTCTCGGAGCGGATTATACGCACCAAGGTGCACTTACAACATTAATGTGTCATACCTACAAAAAAATAATTA
>NC_020497.1:4397044-4402876 GCF_000184155.1 Fragaria vesca subsp. vesca
TATGGCTCTGCATGAGTATTGTCTTTCTAATATATCGCCAAAATTGTAAAGCAAATGAAGTAGCTAATGATGCACTATTTGTTAAATGATGCTTGCTAGAATATATAGATTTTGTAGACACGCCTAATATTATTTTAGGGTGTTCCTACACTATGAGGTTTAGTTATAATGTCTCTCCCTTGTATTCTGCGGTTTCGTTAATGATTATGGCATAAAGGCGACAGTTCTAGCCCTTAGATTCAAAAAAGAATAAAATTGATCACAAGCAATTACATCCTGTTCCAACTTTCTTGATCTCCACGTTCACATCACACAGCTTAATTAAGCTGACAAAGCATATACTTGTAACAAATTTACAAGCATACAGCACGTACATTGTTGCAAGGAAATAATATTGTCTGAAGAAGCTTGTATGTTGTAATCAAATTTACTTCTTATTTTATGTAAAGGTTGATATCAAAGTACTATACATATGCGGGTTATATCATAGTTAAATCACTAGAAATTATACTCGTGCGTTGCTACGAGATTTATTGCCAACAAAATTTATATTCCATATATTGAAATAGGGATCCCCTTGCACGCCTTGGGGGTATGCATACCTCGTCTAGGTGGCACTAACTCCGTTAGTTGACTCTTTGTTTCTACATAATCCCAAAGACTATGTAGAATCATGGTGGAACATGAACAATATACAATCATGAACAAGAGACAATGACGTATAGTGGTTCACCATGCCATCAGAGGACATGGCTACGTCCACTTAAGATTCCACTATCATAGCCAATATGCCTTTGGTGTTACAAGAGCTCTCCAAGATGGAGTGATTTGCATCCATCCTCATTCTACACACGGGAAGCCTTCCTTTTATAGTTAAGGAAGGTTCTCTCACATATTATGTTTCTGATATGGGACTAACTACATATATATCTTCTTATAGTGCCTTCTTGTGGAGTTTAGGAGTGCACCTTCCCGATGTGCTTTTTCACCATGACGAGGTAGCCCGGATGTCAATCTACCGGAAGTATGTCGGAGGCGGGGTCCTTCATGGCCGAAAAACGGTCTACGAGGTCGTTACTTATGCTTGCGGTATATATACCATCTACATGTCCCCCCAACTCCCGAGTAAGAGGTCCATCTTACTTGGAGAGTTACAAATAAACTGTATGCCGCCAAGCATAGGTAACGATCGAGTAACGACAAACACCCCCTGTCCCCCCAACTCTCTAAGGAAGAAGATTCTCTTACTCGAAATTATTTCCCTCTCCCCCTTTCTCACCATTTTCTTCTCTCACTATGTCCCCCCAAGTCTTGCTCAGATGGAATGCCTATCTCAGTCGAATGCCAATCTCTTGGTGGAATGCCTATCTCTCGGTGGTTTCTCAGTCTAATCATGAAGACTTAGATTTTCATATCCTGATTGTGTTTCCAATCCAATCGTGAAGACTCGGAACTCCCTATGCAATGTCTGGGAGGCAAAATAATATGTAAACATAGAATATGTACAATTTCCTCATGGATTGCCTTTGAAGAAAGCTGACGAGTGCACGCAATAGGAGGTACGGTAGAATGGACTTTCACTGGAGTCTCGTGCATTCCGCTCCTCGGGTCACTGGAGTCCCTAATGTCCTGACATAATCACATCATTAATTAAATGAACTTAATATTGACCAATCATAAATTCATCGACCAATCATAACTCACAAAACATTCCATCTTTTGGATGCTTACTACTTCACACACATTTAATCAAACATGTCCATACGGCCATTTCAAGGCCTCACATGCAACTTTAGAATCATACCACAAATAGGTCTAGCATATCATATAAGCAAACAAAAACCATATCAAGGCCCTCACGTACATAGCAGCAACATTAATTCCAAAACCACACCACTCACACCAAACTACTATGGACACCCATATACCATCACACCACGAAAGCTTCTAATGAGGCTTGTAAATCATCCTCGTAATTCTGGAACGTAGCATGGTTCTCTTACTCTAGCAGCATGCTTATACACACACACTTAGCTCAACAGAAAACAAGGAAACATATTCAAAATTCTGGGACTTTACCAACTGCAGGGTAAACTTTGAAAAATCACTGACTTTTCAATTTACATTGGAATAAGTTGAAACTTTCCAGATCAAGAGTTCTCATATAGAAGAACAAGAGCACAAAATTTCAAACCAAACGAAGACCCAAAACCCAATCAAATTCAACTACGAAGCAACTGAACTGCTTAACACAAACACAATTTCAGCACAGAGTACCCAACTTCAAAAATTCACCATGAATCATCTACCTTATCAAACAACACCAAACTTTCCAGATCAAGGGTAATCACATGGAAGGACAAGGGTACAAAGTTTCAAGCCAAACGGAATCCTCAATCCTAACGAAATTCGAACTCAAGACAGCTACACCGCATAACATGAAAAGTTTCAGCACAAAACACTTATCAGCAATTCGCTATAATTTAACTACCTTATCAAATAACACAATCTTTTACAGATCGACAGTACCCCAATATAGCATTAGAAATCAAGTAGATCATATCCCTTCCTATCCCAACAGGTAATGTAATAACAGCCATGGAACAAACAAGAGCATACCAAAGAATACTTAACATGGTTCTTTAGCAACTTACTCCCATAGTTAATTGATCAACTGAAAATGGAGCCAACCAAGGTACTCTTACGGCAAGGTATGAACTCACAGATCAATAATGAAGCACCGCTATACTTCCAACTTTCCAAGACTAACCACAATTACAACTACAAGTCCAAATATACTTGTATAGCAAAGAAGTCTTGCAAGATATATTGATCGTCTATGTACTTGTACAGAGCTTCACTCACTCTTTCCTACCCACACTTCTCATATAACTTGTCGTTACAAAACAAAATTATCACACTTCAATTACTATGGACACCCAAAAGATTTTAAAATACCAGATTAACCAAAGAACATACACTTGTTTTCAATTATTAGAAGAGTCCTAGCTCATAGCAATTATCAAATAGGATGCTCACTTTTACAACACAAGACAAACTTACTATAAATCAAGTCTGAAACCAAGTCCATTAAACCGACCAAATCAAAGTACTAATTATCATGATTTCACAAAGTCCCAAACTCATCCTTTTTTAAGTACTTTGTTCGACTCCTCTGTGCACAACAAACAGAGGACATCATTTAGTACTTGGTCTTCCTTTTACATGCCATTCTAGACTTCACTGATTCAATATGCACAACAACACAACATACAATTCCTCAGCCCTACAAACACTAATCTCCATGACTTACTCACTTTTGACATTAACACAGTAGTACACGCAAGGTTCCAAACCTTCACAGAATTCACACAGTACAACTGAAACTTAACAGAGCATGCCCAAGCCTGGGCTAAATGGCTAACTCAATACTGATATAGATCGAACTCACTCTACTTGCACCCATAACAGACTGATTGTTAAATAAACACCAATATAGCACAAATACCAGATTTGAAGAGATGTAGGAGTAAGAAGACTTAGCTTTGCCTTTCCTTGCTCGTAGAAGTATTGCTCATAGAAGTGTATTGATGGGAGCATTGCACTTGTACAGTTCTGGAGTTTCTTTTCAGAACTCAATGTGTTGACTTGAGAGTTGAGACCATTGGTATTATGCGATTTGCACTCCACATGATCCCCAGCAATTTAAAACCGATTCAGTCCTTTTTTTTTTTCCTTTTACCGAGCAGTTGCCGATGACTGAGAGCAGCGGGTGCCGGTCACTTTTTGATTTCGGACCTAGAAGCTTCACCTCATGATCGGTATGCGTACTAGATTTGATTGATCGAGGCCGATCGCGGTCCCTCGGCCGATGACGCCCGATTTGATCGAGTCGGATCCCAACTCCCACATGGACTCCCTCTCCTGACGAATTCGACCGACCGGGAACATGAGCTTGGCCTAAACTTATTCCGCTATCCCGGAGAAGAAGAAACTGCCGGTGATTTGCCAACGGGACCCAAATTCTGCCAGCCCGATCCCCTCTCGCTATTTCTGACAAATTCTCATCCCGGCAGGGGAAACGACAAATTCCGTTGTAGTCATTGGGATAAGAAGATGATCGGGCAACGGGAGGAGTGGGTCGTCACCTGTGAAGCTCCCGGTCGACATGACTAAGCTATCCGGGTCCCGGTGTGTCACCTCCGAGTGTTGCCTAGAGACGTCGGTCACAAGCCTTGGGTCGCGATGATAAGAAGAACCCGGGCGGGCCATGCCATCCCTCTTGGTGGCTTGCGCCTCCATATTGCCGACTGATGGGTTGGGGCCGATGGCTTAGGTCTGTATACGAGATACCTTGGGCTGACCTACTTGCATGAGCTTATCGGTAGAGCAGCAAAACTTTTAGTACCCACAGACAGCGCCAAATGTTTCTGTATAATCTTGGAGACTATGTAGAATCACGGTGGAACATAAACAATATACAATCATGAACAAGAGGCAATGACGTATAGTGGTTCACCATGCTATCGGAGGACATGGCTACGTCCACTTAAGATTCCATTATTATGGCCAATATGCTTTTGGTGTTACAAGAGCTCTCTAAGATGGAGTGATTGGCATCCATCCTCATTCTACACACGGGAAGCCTTCCTTTTATAGTTAAGAAAGGTTCCCTCACAAGAGCTCTCTATCGGAGGACATGGCTACGTCCACTTAAGATTCCATTATTATGGCCAATATGCTTTTGGTGTTACAAGAGCTCTCTAAGATGGAGTGATTGGCATCCATCCTCATTCTACACACGGGAAGCCTTCCTTTTATAGTTAAGGAAGGTTCCCTCACATATTATGTTTCTGATATGGGACTAATTACACATATATCTTCTTATGGTGCATTCTTGTGGAGCTTGGGAGAGCACCTTCTCGATATGGTACCGATGATCTTTCACCATGGCGAGGTAGCTCGAATGTCGGTCTACCAAAAGTATGTCGGAGGCGGGGTCCTTCATGGCTGAAAAACGGTCTACGAGGTCGTTGCTTATGCATGCGGTATATATACTATCTACACTCACTAACTCCGTTAGCTGACTCACTAACTTTGTTAACTCTAACAACGTTTAAGTTTTTTTTTTTTTTTTTTTTCCTAGTTAATCCTCAGTTTTTTTTTTAACCTCACTCTCTCTCACACAAAAACACGCCAGAAACCCTGCTTAGTAGCTTTGAAGTCACATACCTCAGCCTAGCACCTCTGAAGTCGACCCAAGTCATCGCAAGAAGTAGAGGACGTTGGAAAGCCTTGTCGGTATCCACCGCAACAGCTCACCAGAAAACTCAAAATCGACAGTAAAAGGGTTATTAAGATTTGTAAAAGATTCGAGGGATTAAGGGCACTAGGGTGCGCAGAGAATGAAGGGAAAAGTTCGAATAAGCCAGTTTCAGGCCAAATTGTCGCTGGAGTCGATGGAAAGAGAATAACACAGTCGGAGCTTCTCGCCGTCGATTTGCTGACACGACCCACCCCGAATTTCACCCTGAAACCCAGAGTAAGTCGTGCGGGGACCACCTCCAAGGAAAATTTACTGAAAAGATTAAGAAAATCTCCCTTGCAGATGGACAACCCTAACTCGAAAATTTCATATTACACTCTTAATTCAACACTTCCGAACCTCACATAATATACAATAATCTCAAAGTATTCAGAGCTACTAAACACAAGCGGAAGCAAGAAAACACGAGTAGGTTGAACAGGTAACCTACTGGCGAAAACTGGCAGAAATGCGGGTGACTATGCCTCGTCTCCTACTAGATCCAACCCGAACTCTGCAGACTGGGC
>NC_020497.1:4404175-4405243 GCF_000184155.1 Fragaria vesca subsp. vesca
TACCACTCACAAATTAGGCCTAAGCCTGCTGTCGATCTGGGGTCTCGTCTGCTCGAGCCTCTTCACGTCCTGTTCCAAATATCAAATTAATTTCCCAACCAATAATCCAATATTTAATCAAAATAGGCAAAATTACCCGAGAGCCATAATTACGCTCATCATTGCCTAACTTCGATATTCTTACATCGGAACGATCCGAACTTAAATATCATACTCAATAGTCGTAAATACAACCTCCCCAAAATACGACTTAAATCCAACGGCTGGATTCTACATTAATTACCCGCCAAAAATACCACACTTCGGAAATCACAAACCTATCCAAATCTCATCCAAAAATTCCATAAATCACACCAATATACTCCTCTTAATATTCCACATTTAAAACCCTAAAAATCTCCTAACCGGCGGCGGCGCCGCCGGCGGCTCCGCCGGCAGCGGCGGCCGGCAGCCGTTTTCCGGCGATCTGCAAATGCTACCAAATTTTAACAGAATCTTCCTCTCAATCTCCTCTACAACTTTCATGACCAACACATCACCCAATTCCAAGCCTAACTAGGCTAATCGAACGAAAATAACTTAAAAGCCTAGAAATTTCAACTCCACATTTCTCCTTACCTAGCTCAAGAGGGAGGGAGCTGTTTGGAGGGGTTGTTGCACGGGAGGAGGGCTACAAAACCGTACCAAGCTTGCCCGGATTGATGGCCGGAGGAGGAAGTTCCGGCGAAGGGAAGCTCGGGGCAGTCGGTTCTTTCGGGCGGCACCGCTCACTCACGGCGGCGCTAGGGGGGCTGTCACCGGTCTAGAAATGTTGCTGGGAGGGAGACCGACCGAACGGGACCAGTGCGGCGGCGGTTGGTGGCCGGACGGCGGTGGGAGGGCAGCCGGAAAACCGGGCAGCGGGAGGCTCGGGTGCGGAGAGGAAATCGGGAGGTAGAGAGAGAAAGAAAAGAAGAAGAAATGGGTTGGGCTCGGCCCAGCCGACCCAACACTCCCTTTTAACCCAAACTTCCAAAATAAAAACACCCCGAAAAATAATACCCGAATAAAAATTACCTTTTTACTAGC
>NC_020497.1:4408181-4409642 GCF_000184155.1 Fragaria vesca subsp. vesca
CTGTGCTGGCAAAAGCTTTTCCATTTTGTCCACCCAAGTATAAGCATCAAGGGGTCCCTTGGCACCCTTGAACTCTCTTGCTCCAGCCTCATAAACTTCTCTCCTTTTCACAGAAGGAGGGCGTGGAGCTCGATCCATGACATCCCTCAGCATATTCCCAATATCATCAACTAGTCCCCTGACCTCATTGCCCTCATCGGCATTGGTCGAAGTAGCCACACGGGGTTGCCGTGGGCGCCTAGGAGGCATAGTACCTGAGGAAGAAGAAATTTAGTAGTCCATAACAAGACTAACACAATAATCACATATACCCAATAACACATAGTATCAAAAGCATAAAATGCCAATGAATCCGCCGCGGTCGGATCATCACTCTATAGACACTACATGCTACTTAGGCAAATGTGATAGTGACAAGGAAGCAGGAAAAGGAAACCCATAGCTCTGATACCAACTGACACGACCCACCCCGAATTTCACCCTGAAACCCAGAGTAAGTCGTGCGGGGACCACCTCCAAGGAAAATTTACTGAAAAGATTAAGAAAATCTCCCTTGCAGATGGACAACCCTAACTCGAAAATTTCATATTACACTATTAATTCAACACTTCCGAACCTCACATAATATACAATAATCTCAAAGTATTCAGAGCTACTAAACACAAGCGGAAGCAAGAAAACACGAGTAGGTTGAACAGGTAACCTACTGGCGAAAACTGGCAGAAATGCGGGTGACTATGCCTCGTCTCCTACTAGATCCAACCCGAACTCTGCAGACTGGGCAATTTAAAACGAAGGGCCCAGGGGAAAACATTTAATAACGTTAGAGTGAGTGGACAAAAATAAAATAATAAATAAAATATTTATGTTTCCCCAAATTAATTTCTAAGGAAAAATCGAATGCATGCCGCAAGCGATAAAACCTTTATCCCATAAAATATCGAGCCTCTCAGACTCTGTAATATATGTATGTATTTACGCTCGTCCATACTCCCTATATAAATTCATGGGTCTATATAGGGCTACTACGCTCGCGTCCAACGCTCACGTCACGCCTTAATGCGGTGCTACACTACGCCATCAAGGTGGACAGACGGGTGTATAAATATGTGCCCATACCCCCTATATGTAATTAAACACTCATATAGGGCTACTACGCTTACGTCCAACGCTCACGTCACACCATAATGCGGCTATATGCTACGCCATTAAGATGGACAGACACATATGGCTAGCTAGCATTTTTTTATACATACTCTCTCATATATACATATTTATATTCACCGAAAATCCCATTTTCGGTAACTCTCTCTCAGAGAAATAAAAGCGTCAAAAATTAATTGACGGCAAAATACTCCACGACATTAATTATTCAATCGTGAACTTAGCATGCATTTATTTAAAACCAAAAGTCCACTCACAAATTAGGCCTAAGCCTGCTGTCGATCTGGGGTCTCGTCT
>NC_020497.1:4412097-4417936 GCF_000184155.1 Fragaria vesca subsp. vesca
TATAATCACGCTAGTAAATAAGGTAAAAATATAAGGGTCGGGATGTGACAATTCTCCCCTCCTTTATAAAAATTTCGTCCTCGAAATTAATATACATGTCATCCGAAGAGATACGGATACTGCTGCATCATTTGCTCCTCTGATTCCCAAGTAGCTTCTTCTACTTGATGACTTCTCCACAGCACCTTGACAAGCGGAATTGTCTTGTTCCTAAGCACTTGCTCCTTTCGGTCGAGAATCTGAACCGGTTCCTCTTCATAGGTCAAATCTCTCGGTCGGTAAAATTCTTATTATAATCACGCTAGTAAATAAGGTAAAAATATAAGGGTCGGGATGTGACATTTGAATGGTGGTTTTGTGGAGAACGGTGGCCGAAGTCGGTCGGGCGGCGTCAGAGAAGACGGCCGGGGAAGGAGAGCTTCTCAGCACTCGTCGTACGCGAGAGAGGAGCGCTTCACTTGACTTAGGTCAGTTGACCTTGGTTGGGTTTCCAAAGAAGGAGTCAACGGTAAGGATAAAAAGAGAACAAGATCAACAGTCCAGATCTAAAAATGCATAGCATAGTCTGCTTATTTCCGAGTAAATGTCTACTTTTTTTGTGAAACAAAAATGTCTACTTGTTTACGAAGATTACCCTACTAGTTTTGTTTACATGGTGTACAAAATGTTCGATCATTGATTCATGATAAGCGTAGACCAACTCGATATTGTCGAGAATTTACAGAGACTTGAAGAATTCTTGAGAGGAGTACGTGTTTACGAAGCGTAGTTTGCTTATTTTCGAGTAAAGATCTACTTTTTTTGTGAGACAAAAATGTCTACCTGTTTACGAAGATTACCTTACCTGTTTTGCTGCCATGGTGTACAATATGTTCGATCATTGATTTAAGATACGCGTAGACTAACTCGATAGTGTCGATAATTCACATAGACTTGAAGAATTCTTGAGAGGAGTACGTGTTTACAAAGCATAGTCTGCTTATTTCTGAGTAAAGGTCTACTTGTTTTGTGAGACAAAAATGTCTACCTGTTTACGAAGATTAACCTACATGTTTTGCTTACATGGTGTACAATATGTTCGATCATTGATTCATGATACACGTAGACCAACTCGATAGTGTCGATAATTCACATAGACTTGAAGAATACTTGAGAGGAGTACGTGTTTACGAAGCGTAGTCTGCTTATTTCTGAGTAAATGTCTACTTTTTTTGTGAGACAAAAAGTTCTACATGTTCACGAAGATTAACCTACCTGTTTTGTTTACATGGTGTACAATATGTTCGATCATTAATTTATGATACATGTAGACCAACTCGATAGTGTCGATAATTCACATAGACTTAAAGAATTCTTGAGAGGAGTATGTGTTTACGAAGCGTAGTCTGCTTATTTCCGGGTAAAGGTCTAATTTTTTTGTGAGACAAAAAGGTCTACATGTGTTCTAAGTTTACCCTACTTGTTTTGTTTACATGGTGTACAAAATGTTCGATCAATGATTCATGATACGCGTAGACCAACTCGATATTGTCGAGAATTCACATAGACATGAAGAATTCTTGAGAGGAGTACGTGTTTACAAAGCGTATTCTGCTTATTTCCGAGTAAAGGTCTACTTGTTTTGTGAGATAAAAAGGTCTACCTGTCTACAAAGATTAACCTAACTGTTTTGTTTACATGGTGTACAATATGTTCGATCATTGATTCATGATACGCGTAGAACAACTCGGTAGTGTTGAGAATTCACACAGACTTGAAGAATACTTGAGAGGAGTACATGTTTACGAAGCGTAGTCTGCTTATTTCCGAGTAAAGGTCTACTTTTTTGTGACACAAAAGTTCTACCTGTTTACGAAGATTAACCGACCTGTTTTGTTTACATGGTGTACAATATGTTCGATCATTGATTCATGATACGTGTAGACCAACTCGATAGTGTTGAGAATTCACACAGACTTGAAGAATTCTTGAGAGAAGTACTTGTTTACGAAGCGTAGTCTGCTTATTTCCGAGTAAAGGTCTACTTTTTTGTGAGAAAAAAAGGTCGACCTGTTTACGAAGATTACCCTACCTGTTTTGTTTACATGGTGTACAATATGTTCGATCATTGATTCATGATACACGTAGACCAACTCGATAGTGTCGATAATTCACATAGACTTGAAGAATTCTTGAGAGGAGTACGTGTTTACGAAGTGTAGTCTCCTTATTTCCGAGTAAATGTCTACTTTTTTTGTGAGGCAAAAAGGTCTACCTGTTTAAGAAGATTAACTTACCTGTTTTGTTTACATGGTGCACAATATGTTCGATTATTGATTCATGATACGCGTAGACCAACTCGATAGTATCGAGAATTCAGACAGACTTGAAGAATTCTTCCGAGGAGTACTTGTTTACGAAACGTAGTCTGCTTATTTCTGAGTAAAGGTGTACTTGTTTTGTGTGACAAAAATGTCTACCTGTTTTTGACGATTAACCTACCTGTTTTATTTACATGGTGTACAAAATGTTCGATCATTAATTCATGATACACGTAGACCAACTCGATAGTGTCGAGAATTCAGATAGACTTGAATAATTCTTCAAAGGAGTACGTGTTTATGATGCGTAGTCTGCTTATTTTCAAGTAAAGGTCTACTTGTTTTGTGAGACAAAAAGGTCTACATGTTTATGAAGATTAACCTACCTGTTTTGTTTACATGGTGCACAATATGTTCGATCATTGATTTATGATACGCGTAGACCAACTCGATAGTATCGAGAATTCTGACAGACTTGAAGAATTCTTCCGAGGAGTACTTGTTTACGAAATGTAGTCTGCTTATTTCCGAGTAAAGGTGTACTTGTTTTGTGTGACAAAAAGTCTACCTGTTTTTGACGATTAACCTACCTGTTTTGGTTACATGGTGCACAATATGTTCGATCATTGATTCATGATACGCGTAGACCAACTCGTTAGTATCGAGAATTCAGACAGACTTGATGAATTCTTCCGAGGAGTACTTGTTTACGAAACGTAGTCTGCTTATTTCCGAGTAAAGGTGTACTTGTTTTGTGTGACAAAAAGGTCTACCTGTTTTTGACGATTAACCTACCTGTTTTGTTTACATGGTGTACAAAATGTTCGATCATTAATTCATGATACACATAGACCAACTCGATAGTGTCGAGAATTCAGATAGACTTGAATAATTCTTCAAAGGACACTACGGGAAATCTCGTCCTAGGCGACGGAACAAATTCGTCGCCTAAGACTCACTATTCATCTCCTAGAAACTTCACCGACGGCTAATCCGTCGTCTAAGTTCCGTCGTCTAAGTGTCGTGAGGTAGACACTTAGGCGACGAAAAATAAGTTAGTCGTCGAGTATGATTTTTCCTAGCCGACGGATCATTTCTTGCCTTGTCGACAAACTTAATCGTCGATAGGTATTTTTATCGACGAAATCTTTTTGTCGGAAAGATACTTAGCCGACGGATAGGAAATTTTCCTTAGCCGACGAAATAATCGTCGGTATATCTGTTCGCCGAGGAATAATGATGCATTCTTAGGCGACGGAAAATTTGTCGGTATAGTTTTATGCCGACGAATTAGGATGAGTTCTTAGTCGACGAATGATTTGTATTCGTCGGGTAGATTATTTATCTTAGGCGACGGATGCTTCTGTTTCCGTCGTCTAAGTTATTTATTTAGGTAAAAAACAAATTTAATTTTTGTTTTTTAACCTTATTCACTGTTCAAAAATTACAAATCAGTAACAATAATCAAACACATACAGATACAGATATACCGGAAGCATTGGATTTGGAAAACATATTCATATATTGATCATGATCGATAACTAGATCGATGGAGAAATATTTAATAAACTAGCTAGGTAGAAAATTGTTCATACATATACAATCTAGCTAAACTATGAATGAAGTACTACAAAATCAATAATTGAACAATTCTATGTTGTCGCCTAGATCATCATTGTTTTGTGGAGAAACATGTGGAGGAGAAACAACTGGAGGAGGAGGAGGAATCTGTGGAGGAGGTGGAGGTGGCATACCTAGGCGCTCATATATGGCTGCAAATTGGGACTGCACAGCGCTATACATGGACTCGGCACGCAGGGCACGCTGATGGGCCTCTTGATATTGCTGTTGGGAACGCTCCTCTGATTCCTTCAGTCTCTGCTCATAGCGCTCCTGCATCTCTTGGAGTTGCTGCTCATCAACTCTAGGAGGACGACTATGTGAAGTGGAACCATTTGAAGATTGGCTCAAGTCTCGCTCGCCTCCTCGTCCCATCCCTCGGATCTCCTTTCCTTTCCGAGTTTTCAGCATCGTACCCAACACCTCAATTTGTTGGGACTGAACACTCTCCATAATCTCCTCCTCCGTCGCGTCAGGGTGTTGTTCCTTGAATGCATCCTTTCATTTATTAACCTCATCAACCATATCATTCTGAATGCATTTTAAAATACATCAATTAATAAACAAGTTTGCTTAACACATGTATTAGCACCTAAAACAGTAACAGTTGAAGGTAGGAATCAGTTGAAAAAAAAAAAAAATTTGTAGTTGTAAGCAGGGGTGCCTGCAGCGCGCCCTGGGGTGCACCCTGAAACGTGTATAATCCAAGTATTTTACTTCTGAACTTGATATTAATTAATTGATGCATGTATATTAAGATATATGGATCGAGATCATCGATCTATCAATTTTCTTTTTAATTAAGCACAAGGAATTTGAAGAAAAATAGAAGCCTCTATTTTGATTAGAAGAGTAGTTGCACGCATGTAGGTATATATAAGTACGTGTTCATACATAAAAGACAATACAAGAGCCTAGCTCTCAGAAAATAAACCAGTTTGGATTATTTCATTTTACACATACATGATCAACCTTTCATTTTCGAGCTAATTAACCATCAACCACAGCCACATATATATAGCTACACACATCAAATCATGGGTACTTGTACAAATCACAATCGATCCCTAATGACAATCAAAATAACAATCGATCCCTAATGACAATCAAAATAACACCCAATACGTAGTATCTCTTTTATAGTTACCTTATCGTCATTACCCTATATCAATAAAAATCAAAATAACATCCAATGCGTAGTATGTGTATGTACAGTTTTTTATTTTTATTTTTTTATTTTATTTTTTTTTAAGCAATGTGTTAGATTGTCCTATCAAGATTCAGGTATAAGAGAAAATAAAATTGAAAATGATAGAAGCTAGGGCAGGCAACTGTAAAGTGTTAAAGATGCTAACAAATGTGCCCTACCAAATATTAATTGTAGTTTCCATCCAAAATCAATAAAAAGGGCGCAGGGTACCCAAACACTCATGAGAAAAATGACCAACAAACTCCAAAAGCGTCTCCAAGATTACCGCTCACCAAGATTAAGAAACCTCCCCCTGCTTTGATCCCAATCCCCTCTAAGACATAGATGCGAACAATAAAATAGTAAAAGGAAAGACACTTACATATTTCTTGGTCGTATCTTCGTCACCGGCCCTGACATAGGTCTTCTCAAAACCTTTGATAATTGGAAGCTGCTCCCCTTGTATTCTGAGTTCCTCCATTGTGTAGATGATAGGAGAAGACCCCGTGTGGTGGTGCATAGTCTTCTCCCCACGGTTCCGCTTGTTTGCCAAGGAGAGTCTCTAATATATGAGAAATTTTAAATACACACCCCTAATCTCTTAATATACATCTCTATTGTTTTATGTTTCTATTGAGATTTTATAAGTAAGCTAAATAACCAAAATAAACATCTATTATTAAAAAAATAAATAAAAATCTCGCTAGAAGTATTCCTTTCAACATCTTCT
>NC_020497.1:4418413-4420042 GCF_000184155.1 Fragaria vesca subsp. vesca
ACCCTGGGGCGCGATGCTGTCACCCTGGGGCGCGCTGCTGGCACACCGGGCCCGCATGCAGGCACCCTGGGGCGCGCCTGCAGGCACCCTGGGGTGCGCAACTTAAATACAACTATAAGAGGAATTAGTGTATTTACCTGTTGGGTTTCTAACTTTCAAATGAGCGCTGCCGACAATGCGTCTTGCAGATTCGGGTGTCGGTGTAGATGATGGAGATCCCGTTGAAGTAGTGTCAACGGGAACGGGCCGCACGATCAAGGGGGGACCCGCTGGTGGTACTGTGTCAGCCGGCATGGGGGAAGGGTGGCTGCTACTGCTAGCTGAGCCAACGCTTTGCCGTATAGACTCCATCAAAGCACCGGCCTTAGTGGCTCGGTCCTTCCTCTTCCCCACGATCACCATCTTGCAATTGAATAACACAAAATTGTCAAAATGTAATCTAATGAATTGATTTAATCGAATGCTAATGCCTAATGACTACACACTTAGTCAGTTGCATAACAAAATTATCCAAGCATTTTCATCCAAGCATTTAATTGGTTTGGTGGAGACCCTTTCTAAATTGATCATGTTCTGCAATTTGGTAGCATATAGAACTGAGCTGAACAACAACTGAAAATGCATCTAAGCAACAAAATCAAGATAAGACTTTCTAGGCCACAACTGAAATGCTCCTCATTATATATGCATTGAAAAAATTTTAGGCCACAAGCTAGCTAACATTACCTTCACCATTCATCAACCTTAGTGCTAAGTTATTATTCCCTCATTGGCATGCAAAACTAGCACACAAGAGTAAAACATGAATCTCCTACCTTGTATGAAAGACAACAACATTGGAGAAAGAGTGCTATGCTAAATCTAGTAAATCTAGTACTCCTACCATTCCATCTGGTTCAATTTATAATCAACAACCTTATTCTAACTACCTATATACCTTTTATTCTAGCAACTAGAACATATCCTCCACAACTGCCAATGGCAAGTTCATCCCAAATCCTATCATTCCGTATTAACAATGAGATAGTTTCAATCTACACAAGTAATATTGACCAGATGCAACCAACATATCAAACCCAGAATTCATTATATGCAAACTTCTATCAATTTATTCGTCTGTAACAATTCAGAAGCTATAAACTGGTTACATAACAAATTAACCAAATATTACCTTTTCGTGAGACAAGGCTTCGGCTTTGGACTTGGGAGTGAAGAGGGGAAGTTTGAAGTTAGGGTTTTCCTGTAGAGAGGAAGAGGAAATTGGGTTTGCTGGGTGGCGAGATCGGAGACAGAAGGACTGTGTAGCGAGATCGGAGGAGGTGGGTGGCGTCGATGCGGTCGTCGATGGGTGGATGGCGGGGTCTCCGATGGGTGGAGGCGGTGGATTCCGGTCGGGTCGCGCAGCTCTGGGAGGACCTTAGTCGGGTTTTAGGGATCGGTTTATGTGAGAGTGTGTTTATGAGTTTGGATTTTAGGACCTGTCTCAGAAAAAGAGTTTGTATTTATCTTAGCCGACGGAACAAGATTACTTCCGTCGGCTTAGTAAAACTAAGGCGACGACCACTCCAATTTCCGTCGCCTAAGTCTTAACCGATGGAATATTTTGTCGGCTAAGAAATTTATTCGTCG
>NC_020497.1:4420103-4458481 GCF_000184155.1 Fragaria vesca subsp. vesca
AGCCTTCATGAATGATATCTAAGCATCAAGTTAATTTGAAAATACATATCCGAAGTTATGCCAAATTAATTAATACAAGCAGATTAGACCGATCGAAATCCACAATAATATGGAACAAGTATAATATTAATCGTACTCATGATAATTTGAGTCGTCCGAATCATCATCCTTCTCAGTTTGGTCAGAATACTCATCATCCTCTATGTATTCGTCATCTATGAAGCCGTCGTCATCATGATTGGGGCCGGGGTTGCGACGTTGTTGCGAGTTCAGTTCAGATGGTGTAATTGGAAGGTAACCTATGATAGCCGGAACGTGTTGGTTGTTGACACGAATATCCTCAGTATCGGGGACTACATGTGGAGATTCCTCTTGATATAGTTCATTCGGTAGATCAATTGTTGGTTCACTAGACCCACTCTCATCATCCCCTCCCACCGTAGCTGCACTCCAAATATTCCTATGTGACATCACCTGCACCACTTTCCAACCCTCACCCATGGCCGGATCATCAAGATAAAACACTTGTTTCGACATGGTGACAAGAATAAACGGCTCATTCTCATACCATACACTGTTTGAGTCCACTGATAACAAGCCATGATCCAGAATTGTACTCCTCCGTTTGGTTGGGTCAGTATTGAACCATTTGAACTTGAACAACACGACAGGCATACCCTTGCTGTAGATTAGTTCGATGACACTGACAAGAACCCCGTAGTAGTTGAAACCCACTCAACCATGACTCCATTGTTTTGGGTGACATGGTCTTCATCTCGTTCTGACGTCACAAACTTAACACCGTTCACAAAACATCCAGCACGAACTCTGTGGCTTTGGGGTCCTCCAGCCAACGAGTGCAACTCCAGGTCATAAGAAGCAGGAAAATATTGTAGAATGTGCATCATCTGTAACAATTTTAAGAACAACGTACGTTGTTATATTATATAACATAAAAAAACAACATATATTTAATTTATGTAACTCCAAATATATATAAATATATATATATAGATAGAGGAGGTACCCAAATAGGGAAGTAATCAGGAAAATCTCTCTTGTATATGACTTCGTTACCATTCTGCCTTAGTAAATGAGACTTGAAGTACCGCTCGGCTTCTTCGCAATGTTGAAGGACACACCAATGAGCCTCTTTGATTTTAGCATCACTTAATCTTTCAGAATTACTTAGCCTGCCATATGGTTGAACATCGTTGGAAACAACTGATAGATTGAATTGCTGGCTACTACCCGCTCCAGATGATTCCCCTACTGTGTCTTCATCATTAAGATATGCGCTGCAGTAAGTTACACACTCGGCCTGAATGTATGCCGCTGTGATCGACCCTTCAGGGAAACGTTTGTTTTTGTTCTTCTTCTTGAAATCCCCTAGTTGCCTGCAAAACAGATATATATTTATTCTCTTACATACAATAAATATTTAAAAAAATTATCTTAATTTGAAAGGATCGATGATTAATTAATTAGAATAAATATGAGTGCATACGTACCTCTCATTTGGATAGCACCAGGTGTATTGTACCGGAACAGTAAGCAACACTTGTTCGGGAAGGTGGATCATGAGGTGAATCATGATGTCAAAGAAAATTGGGGGAAAGATCCTCTCCAGCTTGCACATGATGTACACAATGTCTTCTTGCAATGACCGAACATCAGACTTTTTAAGCTCTTTAGCGCATATCCTCTGAAAGAACTTTGACAAAGCCACTAACGTGTCAACCACATCATTCTGCAAATACGGTCTAATGACCACGGGAAGAAGACGTTGCAGCAAAACATGACAGTCATGAGTCTTCAACCCACTAATCTTATTTTCCCCCATCTTAACACATTGAGCGATTTTCCCCCTTCTTTTGAGGATGGATTGTGTAGCATGCTTTCGGTATTATGGCTTTTTTTGTTTTTTTGCTCTCTACTAGCCATAGCTGAGGGCGTATACCCATCATCTTAAGATCAACACGGGCTTTGGGGGTGTCTTTGTTCTTATGTTTGAGATTCAGAATTGTTCCAAGAACGCTGTCACAAACATTCTTCTCTATGTGCATGACGTCCAAGTTGTGTCTGATATTCAAGGTCGACCAGTAAGGCAATTCAAAGAATACACTTTTGTGCGTCCAATATTTAAACTCATCAGGAGTGGGAGGATTCAAGTCAATTACTTCTTTACTCGTGCTCAAATATCCGAACCAGTGCTGGTTAAGCCTCTCCAAAATCCACTCACCAGACTTCCCTGGGGGTTTCAGATTATGCTCCTCAGTCCCATCAAATGCCTCAGCATCCCACCGCCACTCGTGATCCTCGGGAAGATGTCTACGAGATCCAAAGAAACAAATTTTGTCGGCGTGGCGACTAGAATTGACGTCATCTATGCATACCGGGCAAGCCTTGTACCCCTTAGTTTGTTGGCCAGACAACATCCCGTAAGCTGGAAAATCACTGATTGTCCAAATAACAGCTGCTTTCATCATGAATGAAGTTTGACCATGCCTGTCAAAAGTAGGGAGTCCATTTTCCCATAACTCCTGTAGCTCGTCAATTAATGGTCTCATGTACACATCCAAGCACTTTCCTGGAGAACACGGCCCTGGAACCATAAGCGTAAGAAAATTGTACTCCTTCCTCATACACATGTTGGGAGGTAGATTGTACGGAAATACTATCACAGGCCAAATGCTGTAAGACAAATTCATGTTTCCTGTAGGATTGAATCTGTCTGTTGCAAGTCCGAGTCTGACATTTCGACAGTCTCCAGCAAATTCAGGAAAAGAACGGTCAAAGTGTTGCCAAGCCTCCCCGTTTGCGGGGTGTGTGAGATTATCCGGATCTATCATCTCCTCTCCCTAGTGCCTTGCCTGGTGCCATCTCATATGCTTGGTCGTATGTGAAGACATGTACAGACGAGGACCTAACGGGAAGTAACGAAGAACCTTCCTAGGAATGGGCTTTTTCTGGTTAGATGAAGTGGAAGCTTCATACCTTGCCTCGTAGCAATGTGGGCACTCAACTTCATCCTTGTTGTCTTTGTAATACAAGATGCAGTTATTGATGCAAGCATCTATCTTTTGGTGATCAAGATCGAGGCCAGCCAACATCCTTGTTACCTGGTCGAAATTTTCCGGACAACTGTTACCTTTGGGGAGCACTTTCTTCATAAGTGCAATATCATCATCAAAACATGTCTTAGTCTTTCCCCGCTTGATTTTTATCTGCATTTGCTCCATGACAATACCCAACACAGTATGCTCACTGCCAGGATACAATGGGGTTTGTACTCCCGTACAAGTTTGTTATAGTTATCATAATCACTACTATAGTCAACGTGGGAGACATTAGGGAAGGTGTCAGGGGCGTTGTCATAAACAACATTTTCCTGATATCCTGAGGCGGCGAACGAGAAGACATCATTTAAGAGGTTCATCACAGCAGAGTCCCCGTAACTAGCATTGGAAGATCCTGCCTGCTGATTATGTTGTGCTTGAATTTCTGCAAGTGTAGGCATTTGAACTGGATTTTCGCCGTGCCATGTCCATGTGGTATAACTAGAACAAATACCGTTAGTGCCAGGTGAGAATACATGTCTTCATATGTTACTGGTTTCCGATTGAGACATTTGTTGCACGGACATATGTGAATAACTTTGTCTGGAGGACTATGTAGACGCACGAACTCAAGAAAATCAAAAATGCCTTTCATATAAAGAGGGGACCCTCTCCCTAATTGCATCCAGCGCTTGTCCTTGTTGTACACTATAATAACAGGAAACAAAAATATAGTTGTCAAAAAATCGTTAATAATAAACTGGAAATATATATAAATATATACTTAACTATTATATATATATAAGATATATTAATGTACGTTGTTCACACGTACAATCTTCACCTTATGCCTCCGGTTAGGGCCCTAATCCCGTTTGAGAGCACATGACATTATGATTTCGTTTGTTGTTGAGGCGTTTCTAATTCGCCTATGTGAGAAAATTTCGGCAGCATCTCCCTACAGTTCTCCAAGTGCACGAATATCTATATACCTAATATGCACTCGAGGAACAATAAAGGAAGATCCTGTCGAAATATATATACTCACAACCGAAAACGAAATGCACCAACAACAAACGAAATCTCAATGTCATATATGCTCTGAAACTGTCCAAATATGGGACAATTCGAAAACCATTTTGTTAGACACAATCGTAACATAATGGTTCTCGAACGGGATTTCTAAGGGTAACAATATATATATATATATATATATTGATGAATTTAATGTAAAAGAATATTATAATTCTTAATTACATAATTCATCATTTTATTTTTTATCATTAATTTCAATACACAAATAATTTACATGAAAACAAAAATTTGATAAACATATTATTCACATATATATAATATATTATTAATCATACGAACAAATTAAAAGTAATATATATATATATATACATACAGTACACACAAAAGTTAAGATATACTTATATATATATATATATACAAATTAAAAACATAAACATAATATATAATATTCTACACACATATTATACGTACGTACAAACATATTATACACACATATATACAAATATATTATACGTATATACACAGATTATATGTACGAACATATATATTATAAACAAAACATATACGTATAAACATATTCAACATGTATATATATACATACTATCAAATGTTACATGCATATATATATCATGAATGCATCAAGCAATCCAATAATTGAACCAGCAAAATTGCACCGCCTGCAAAGTCGCCGGAAAAGATAGATGCATAAATGAAAAAACTAAGTAGATCGATAAGCAATTAGAAGAGAATCGAAGCTAGCTACATACCTCTTGAAGCTAGAGCTAGCTACAGATTGACCAGCAAAATATTCCTAAAGAAGGGGGAAAGGATCGGAGCATATATCTTTTTTGCTTTCTGCGTATGTTTTACTTATATCAGTTTTCTGCGTTCTCTTCTGGACAGAAGGGGGATATAAATCTGTATTTACTTAGCCGACGGAATATTTCGTCACCTAAGACTACATGCGTCAGCAAAAATATTTGTTCTGGCTTGTGTCAGTCAATAATTCACTTACTTAGTCGACGGAACAGTTCGTCGCCTAGGAAAGAATATTCGTCGCCCATGAAATACTTAGCCGACGGAAAATATTTCGTCGCCCAGATTTCACTACACCGACGGAATGTAATTCGTCATTGAAGATCGTTTTTCCAAGCCGACGGAACATAGACGACGATTGATTTTTTGTCGAATAAGAACATCTTAGTCGACGAAAGTATTTTTTCGTCGCTTAAGTAAGTCTTATGCGACAGATAAGGTACTCTAAACGACGGCTGAGTTTCCGTCGATGAAGTATGTCTTAGGCGACGGAAATTTTTTGCGTAGTCTGCTTATTTTCAAATAAATGTCTACTTGTTTTGTGAGACAAAAAGGTCTACATGTTTACGGAGATTAACCTATCTGTTTTGTTTACATGGTATACAATATGATCGATAATTGATTCATGATACGCGTAGACCAACTCGATAGTGGCGAGAATTCACATAGAATTGAAGAATTTTTGGGAGGAGTACGTGTTTTTTTGTGAGACAAAAAGGTCTACATGTTTATGAAGATTACCCTACCTGTTTTGTTTCCATGGTGTACAATATGTTCGATCATTGATTCATGATACGTGTACACCAACTTGATAGTGTCGATAATTCACATAGATTTGAAGAATTGTCGAGAGGAGCACGTATTTACGAAGCGTGTAGTCTGCTTATTTCCGAGTAAAGGTCCACTTTTTTTGTGAGACAAAAAAGTCTACCTGTTTAAAAAGTTTACCCTGCCTGTTTTGTTTACATAGTGTACAAAATGTTCGATCATTGATTCATGATATGCGTAGACCAACTCGATATTGTCGAGAAAATACATATACTTGAAGAATTCTTGAGATGAGTACGTGTTTACGAAGCGTAGTCTGCTTATTTCCGAGTAAAATCTACTTTTTTTGTGAGACAAAAAGGTCTAATTGTTTACGAAGATTAACCTACCTGTTTTGTTTACATGGTGTACAATATGTTTGATCATTGATTAATGTACGCGTAGACCAACTCGATAGTGTTGAGAATTCACACAGAGTTGAAGAATTCTTGAGAGGAGTACGTGTTTACAAACCGTAGTCTGCTTATTTCCGAGTAAAAGTCTACTTTTTTTGTGAGACAAAAAGGTCTACATGTTTACGAATATTACCCTATCTTTTTTCTTTACATGGTGTACACTATGTTTGATCATTGATTCATGATACGCGTAGACCAACTCGATAGTGTCGATAATTCACACAGACTTGAAGAATTCTTGAGAGAAGTACGTGTTTAAGAAGCGTATTATGCTTATTTCCGAATAAAGGTTTCTTTTTTTTTTTTGAGGAAAAAAGGTCTACCTGTTTACGAAGATTAGCCTATCTGTTTTGTTTACATTGTGTACAAAATGTTCGATCATTAATTCATGATACGCGTAGACCAACTCGATAGTGTCGAGAATTCAGACAGACTTGAATAATTCTTTAGAGGAGTACGTACGTGTTTACGAAGCGTAGTTTGCCTATTTCTGAGTAATAGTCTACTTTTTTTGTGAGACAAAAAGGTCTACATATTTACGAAAATTAACCTACCTGTTTTGTTTACATGATGTACAATATGTTCGATCATTCATTCATGATACGCGTAGAACAACTCGCTAGTGTCGAGAATTTACACAAACTTGAAGAATTCTTGAGAGGAGTACGTGTTTACGAAGCGTAGTCTGCTTATTTCCGTGTAAAGGTCTACTTTTTTTGTGAGACAAAAAAGTCTACCTGTTTACGAATATTAACCTACATGTTTTGTTTACATGGTGTACAATATGTTCGCTCATTGATTCATGATACGCATAGACCAACTCGATGGTGTCGAGAATTTAGACAGACTTGAAGAATTCTTCCGAGGAGTACATGTTTACGAAACCTAGTCTTCTTATTTCCAAGTAAAGGTCTACTTGTTTTGTGAGACAAAAATGTCTATTTGTTTACGAAGATTTACCTACCTGTTTTGTTTACATGGTGTACAAAATGTTCGATCATTAATTCATGATACGTGTAGACCAACTCGATAGTGTCGAGAATTTACATAGACTTGAAGAATTCTAGAGAGGAGTTTGTGTTTACGAAGCGTAGTCTGCTTATTTCCGAGTAAAGACCTACTTTTTTTGTGAGCCAAAAAGGTCTATCTGTTTACGAAGATTACCCTACCTGTTTTGTTTACATGGTGTACAAAATGTTCAACCATTGATTCATGATATGCGTAGACGAACTCGATAGTGTCGAGAATTCACAGAGACTTGAAGAATTCTTGAGAGTAGTACGTGTTTATGAAGCGTAGTCTTCTTATTTTCGAGTAAATGTCTACTTTTTTTGTGAGAAAAAAAGGTCCACGTGTTTACGAAGATTACCCTACCTGTTTTGTTTACATGATGTACAATATATTCGATCATTGATTCATGATGTGTGTAAACCATCTCGATAATGTCGAGAATTCACACAGACTCACTCTTGCATGAGAAGGGTACGTTTTGCATGAGAGTCTTCCTTTATATTGTCAAGTCAACTTAGAGCATTTTTACGTTGGTCAAATCAAAGTAGACCTTCTAGAGTTCGACACATCCTTCACTCATTCGTTAAGTCTACTTGTTTACTAAGCCAAGTTTACTTTCTTATGAACTAAAGTGTACTACTTTGTAATTCATTTTTCATGAGAAAAGTAGACATTTCCAATAGTGTTGTTGGAAATTTCTGATTCAAGAGTAAACTTTTGTCAAGAATGAGTAATGAGAATCATTGTATTTTGGGAAGTAATTTCATACATTCCTTTGTTCCAACCTAGCATACATTAGCATATAAACAGAAATCCAACCAGCAATAATGTATCCAATAGCATTGCCTGGGCCTCTCTTTCCTTTCTTCTTCTCAGCTACCCCCACTGCCTCCTTTTGAGTCATTCTCACCTATACCATTCTCTATGCTAACAAGATAAAACATAAAGCATATCAGATGCTATCAAAAGTAGAACAACCTAGCTTATTGCAAAATGAAGTTACCATTAATAATACTAGTTGTATATGCCCTGAGCAATAAGAGGTCGCAGATATAAAAGGTGTAAACTATAAAATTAAATAGGCAAAATTAGGTTGCATAGAAATTAAATAAAGGTTTATGCCACACAAAATCTCTCGTAAGATGGCTCACACACAGTGAGAAGAAAATGAATGTCAGACTAGTGTTTTCAGATAGTTTCTCACCGTGCTCTAAACCAAAGCTCCAAATATAAATCAAATTGTCCAACTGAATTTGTGGTAGCACCTTCCGATAATGCGACCATAGAAGACCAAGTTTTGCATCTCATGAGCAACATCTCCACTCCAAAGTAAAGTGCACCCTGCAAATATATCACCATTAATGCAATCATCTCAATAATGGCTAGAGGATGATTTGTGAACAATGTAAGACTATACAAAAAAGACAATTAAATAAAAGAAATAAAACTCGTTGGATCAGGACTAATAGATAAAAGAAAAAAGCTCAAATCCGGATCAGTGGAAAAGGATTGGAGAGGGGGCTAGAAGATTGGAACAAGGAAGACCCCCGACTCTAATTTAGTTTTGACAATTAATCAAGATTGGAACTATACCTTAACTTGAGATACATAGGACAAGCCAGCAGCTTCTATGGTTAACAGAAGTCCATGTAAAGATCAGATCGGTAAACGAGTTATTGAAATTTTAGCAAGCATAGAAATTGCTCACAGTTGAAGGTACTAATGTTGACAATGCCATGCCTCCTACAATCACTCAATTTTTCCTGAAAGTTTGATACAAAAGACATAACAGATTCACCAAGCAAAAGTAGAATGAAATACTAGAAAAACGATCTACTCGAACTACATCAATCTCTTCTTGAGTGCAAGTGTCTTTGTCATTAAACTGAAATGATCAATAGATATTACATTATAATGAATATAAAATGAAACAAAGAAGCTTGCTAGTAAGCATGCAGAACTAATCAAAAGCACTTATAAAACAAAACCAGTTTGCTAGGTATAACATCGATCAATGCCTTTTCTACTTAAAAAACAGTAAGCTAGATCAAATGAATAATAGGTAAATACATTCATAGAAATACTATTACTAACCAACTGGTTAACTGGTTCCTCATACTGCCCGGACGAAACTAGTGCAGTGGCATGGTTTAAAATTCATGCATCCTATCATACATGAATATACAGTCTATTTCAGGACCTGAACCATGGACAATACTAAAGAACACCTCTTCCAACGCTTAACCCTCTTGATAATCTCATCATCTTATTCTCATTTTTATATTTTTAATGGAGGATGACATTATGATATATATGTTGATTACTGCAGCATTTAGAAAATCAGTTACAATTTGACATGACCACGGAGCTGCGATTTTAAGTGGTGCACATATTCATAATCCATAACAATATAGCTAGAAAACAACAAGGGAAAAAGATACGAACAGTATCCCACATTTCATCCTTTAGTAACTTTGGTATCTCATGTTTTAGAAATATCATACTGGTATCTCACATATAAGATCTGTTTTCACATGGGTATCTAAAACACATTTTGACGTTACGGCTTTAACCCAAATTGAAACTGCAAAGGGTATTTGGTTCTTTTCACAATTCCACTAACTGACTGTAAAACATCTTTCTCCTTTCTCTCTTCCTCTGTTCTTCTTTCTCCCTTATTCCAGACCAAAGACTCATCATCGTCCTAAATGTATTGTGAAAGGTCACAAATTAAAGATGGTGACAGTATTATGGATGTGTATTGCGGATAGGTATCACTAATTCACTACCTCTGTAAATTGCTAAGAAATATAAGAACTGCAAGGTTACTGGGATCTGCAATTCACCGACCGAGAAGGCTTTTATAGAAGAGCTAGCATTGTAGGAATCATCAGCTGGAGAATTTAGAGATCAATATGCACAAACAAGTGAAGAGTGGCTGAAGACAATGGACCAAATCGAAGTCCAGAGCTCGATCGGCGGACATGAAACCAATTATGGAGTGAACCTATGCTATCTAATGTTTTCCCATACCCATCTCACCTTCATTTGCCACTTCTAAATTAGGTCTCCCAGTAAAACCCTAACCAATTTAATAAAGAACAGAGGGAGGGCGTTGAGGTGGTGTTGATGTAGGTGGCGATGCGGAGGATGGTGAAAGGGATGCCGCAGAGGAGGTCGTGAGGGGGTGGAGGAGGGGACGAATTTGGGAGAACTGTCGGAGGAGAAAGGGGTAGGAGGCTATGAGGAGGAGGAGCTCGATGTAGATTGGGTTGGAGATGCCGAGTTTCAGTTTGAAGTCGCCGAACTTGAAGGGATGAATCTCAGAACAAAGACGAAAGCAGAACAATGCAAGGACGAAAGTAGCCTTGAAATACTGTCAGTTAACGACTTCATGACGACAAGATGAGTTCTAGATACCGATGTGAAATCAAATCATGTATGTGAGATACCAGTATGATATTTTCAAAACGTGAGATACTAAAGTTACTAATTGATGAAATGTGGGATATTGTTTATACTTTTTTCTCAAAACAACAACATACTCAATTTATAACACATCTGAAATTCAATATCGTTAAGGAAAAAGACAATTACCTTGCAGTTAGCAGCTACATACTTCACTAAAGCAGAAGCCTGGGGACTTGTAGAATCATACTACACGATTTAGAATCACCGATCTAGTTACTACTTCAGCAATCCTCTCACTCTTAAACACTCTCATACTTAATAAAAAAGAAATGAAAATGAATACGATCATAACCCATGAGAAAAGAAAAACACAACCACAAATTGAAGAAACAAAATTCAAAAAAGCCCAACCTGAAATCTATTGGGGAAGAGGCTAGAGATGGCGCCTCCGAACAAAGATCTTGATGACAACGGTGAAACGCACGACGGATGTCGGTGCCGAGCTCCACGAAGCGACCGCCCTAAGGCTTGTCCTCCTTGGGCTTAGTGGTGACGCAATGGAGGCGAAGCTTGGGCATGGGACTGGAGGGTGAGATGTAAAAACCAGTGAGCCTCTACCGCTTGTTGAGGTCGTCGGTAGACATCAGAGATTATGGTGAGAGAGAGAGAGAAGGAACGCGCAATGGAGAGAGAGAGAGAGAGAGACAGAGAGAGAGGAGAGAAATTGCGGCTAGGGTTCCATTTCCTTTATATATTCATACTTATGTGGTGAAATGACGTGTTTGTCCATGTTGTTTAGGGTTTAGGGGTATGATTTGTACTCGATAATCATAAACCCTATATCCATTAGAGGTGACTAGTGCTCGATTATCATATATCAAACATACACTAGAGGTAACTATCGATTGATCATCACAAACCATGAACCATGCATACACTAGAGCTATTGATTGATCATCATAAACCATATATACATGAGAGGTGAGGTGATTTGTACTCGATCATCATAAACCTTATACACACTAGATAATCATATATCATATATACACTAGGGGGTGACTATTGATCGATCGTCATAAACCCTAAATCATATATACACATAAGGTGTAGTGGTTCATGAAATGCGTTTGATGATCTTAAATGGTAATCGTGGCCCAAAAAGAACCATGGCCGTAAATCATTACAACTATAAACATAATGTTGATTCATTAGGAGAGGCAGTAACATACAAATATGAGGTCACATGTGCTTCTTGGCCTTAAATGTGAAACCCTGTAGAATTTTTACCACGTTGAGATACTAAAGGTTAGTAACCATGCTAGTAAGTTTACGCTCGAGTTCACTTTCGAATTTTTCTCAAAATATATAATCTTCTTTTAAGGCCCCTGTGTCGAAGTACATGCTAACACAAGTCCATCAACGTCTTCGGATTATTTTTCGGAGTTTCAGGCTATGTTCTATGATTTATCGAAGTATCGGTAAACAAATTCATCATTTTTAAAAAATTAGAAAATAGCATTTTTAGATCTGGATCGTTGATCTTGTTATATTTTAATCCTAATCCTTGACCTTTTGTTTGAAAACCGCACCCAGGTCAACTGACCCAAGTCGGGTCAACCTTTCCTCTCTCATGTACGACGAGAAGCTCTCCGTCTTCGGCCATCTTCTCCGATGCCGCCCGGCCGACTCCAGCCACCATTCTCCACAAAACCCCCACCAAAATTCTTCTCTCTTTCCCCTCTACATAACCCGGGAATTGGATATCCATTCTACCATAAATCTCAAGCCATCAAACAATGTAGAAAGGCCACCTCAGCAAATCTCGAAGAACTCCGACGAAGTTCCTATTTCCCTACTACCAGACCTAGGCGGTGGTGTTGCCAGAAGAGGCTGAATATGCGACCATCTGAGGTCGGCGAAAGCGACGGGTCAACCTGTAAGGGTCGTCTGATCTGATTTCCCTTTCTCTCTCAACCGTAGACCGCCATGTACGGCTGCTCTGTTTGGTGGCGGCGGTGGTGTTTCCATCTTTGTTCGGTGATTTCCATGCCAGTCGGTTATGAAACTGCAGAATAGGCAGATTGCTGGGTTTGGTGATTTTTATCTTTGTTTGGTGGGTGTGCAAAGAGAGAGAGAGAGTTCCCTTTTTTTACAAAAAAAAAAATCTGTTAGTAATATCCGTTAAAAAAATTCGTTACGAAAAAGTCCGTTAAAAAAATCCGTTAAAGAGAGTTAACAGACATTCGTTATGTACGTCCCATTTTTTAAGTAATTTTCCTATGTGGACCAATAAGACAATGACACATTGCAAGGTATTAATACCTTAAGACACCTAAGTCTTTTCTATTGAAATAAGTAGAATTTTAAGTATAGGGTAACTGAAAATATTCCATTCTAAGAAATCAATAGGAAAGACCAAAACGGTATCATGTTCAGCTCATGGCTTGAAGAAATAGAAGAATCATAAGTGATGTCAATTGTCAACCAATATATAACTGAGATTAGGAAAAATTACATTGTTTCGCACTAAACTTTTGCAAATTATGAGTTCCTTTGGAGAGCCCCAAGGTGCTTGTCAACGTGCAATCTTCTTACCAACTTTAAGATCTCAATTATCTGCAAGAGTGTTGAGTAAAAATTGCACACAGTGAGCGAAAATGTAACCCAACATAATTTCACTCGTATTCATTTTGTGAACCGAGTTTTAATTATTTCGGGTTTGACCCATTCAAGACATAATGTGTCTCTTAATTATATTCCCTCGAGATAGGGAAACACCTTTTGATTCCATTTATGAAGAAACCAAAATGTGGATGAGATATGGTTATTTGTTTTTGCGGCTGCACCTGAAAATTTAAGTGGGTTGCCTACGTACCCTTAGAGAGGGATCAAGCCACTCGTAGTGTAAGATTTCCAACAAGTGAATGACTCGTTGGAGGGCTTTGATTTTGGAATGAGAGTAGTGTTTGGAAATGTGTTTAAAGGCATTTGAGCTTTGGAGTGAGACTTTGGCTTCAGGCGATCTAAGAATTTATTTGGAGTGGTGGTTGCATCCAGATTTAAATCCAGACTGCCTACAATTTAAATCCAGATCAAACCAATGTAGTTCGAGCGTTTGGGGGTGAATTTGATTTTTCTAGTGTTGGAGTCATTTGGACTGGTCGAATTAGACTGGTGGTGTCAAAGATTCTGTTTGAAATGGCCTTTGGCTTCAGGCGATCTAAGAATTTATTTGGAGTGGTGGTTGCATCCAGATTTAAATCCAGACTACCTACATACTCTGTAAAGGGATCAAACCAATGTAGTTCGAGCGTTTGGGGGTGAATTTGATTTTTCTAGTGTTGGAGTCATTTGGACTGGCCGAATTAGACTGGTGGGGTCAAAGATTCTGTTTGAAATGATGGTTGCATCTAGTGGGTCGCTAGATTGCCTACATATCCTTTGTGGGATCAAACCGACCGTAGTTCATTAGTTTTGAGTTTGCGGTTTTGTACCGGCTTTTTGAGTTTGACAGATATATTTTTGAATCCGTCAATTGTATTTCTTATGGACACCCAATTTGGTAGAGTGTGCTGATTTGATTTGAACACCCGTCTTGCCGAGCTTTGCAGTTGGGCCTTCAGACTTGAATTGGGCTTCACACTATTTTATTTTAGCTTTGAGACGACTGACGGGTAATTTGGTGAGACCCCAACTTGCATCGAGAATGGGTATTTGTAGAGTGGGCTTGTTTCCGTGTCATTTATAGGAGGCCCATTTGAAGCACTTTCTTTTACCTTCCCTATGTCTTCCCAAGTTCCCATTCTTCATTTTGTTTAGCCCAGTAGAAGAACTTGAAGGCCGAAATTGAGCGAATGGAGAGGGACCGGTGCAGCAACCAAATGCTATGTCGCTTCTCTTTGTGCGAAATTGGGCAAGGAAGCTTTATCTGGGCAGTTCAATTCTTGTTGGGTCTACTCGAGTCATAGCATGACTTTTGATTTCTTTCTTGTTTTCAGTTGTTAAGGTATTTTGGTGAGAACTGACTCCGCCGGATCTTTTTGGTCCGCCTTGAGCGTTTTGATGAGAACTTTCTCAATTTCATTTTGACATTTTCATGATCAAACTTTTAAATGAGATGACTTTAAAGCTTGTTGCTTTGTATGTTGCTCACTGCCAAACTCCACCGATTCATTTTGGGCATTGATCATTTTTGTCATCTTGCCGGCCATCCAATTTCCGTTTAAACAAGTCTGAGACATATACCATTAGTGTTTGATTTAGAAAGAGGCACGTAGCTTATGTTGTTGACAATCACACATTCACACAATTCTACATGTTCTTGTCATTTCGTTTAAGCTCCAGGAGATGATCATTTGTCATTTGATGGCCACCTAAAGCAAAAGCTTAGATGTGTGTCTTGTACGCAGTTTCTGAACTTTCCTCCACCGCCAGGTTTATTTGAAGAGGTGAACTTGCAGACACTTCTTTCTCATCTTGCTTCGTCATTGCTTTGGTAAAAATATCAGTGGCTCATTGTGGTGGTCATGGCGCTGGTTGTAGATTTGTTGATGCAGACCCATTCAATCACAGCTTGTTGCTTTGCAGATTGATAAATCTTGAAGCAGTTACTTCCACATGAGGCAGGAGCTTAACACAATGACATCTGCTGTGAGCATGGCAACAAACTTCACTTTCCCTGCTATTCTTTTGTGACGTTGTCTTTGATGCAGGTTGTGGTCAAAGCGACTTCGAGAACATGGTAGCCGCTGCTGCTATAAGGCTTCAGAGACGCTGCGCCAGCATGGTCCTTGGAGACTGTTAGACATGACACAAGAAGCTGGCACCTTGACGCATCCTTTGGGGATTGATGTGGTTAAATCACAACAGGTCGTGAGCATTGACATTTGTTGTGAGCACATTGGTGGCAGCTCCGTTGGGGTAGCAGACCTCGTCTTGCTTGCTATTGTTGGGGACAACTTGAGCCACTTCACCGGTACATGACTGTGTTGTTGTCTTTGACGCAGTGGAAAGCATTTGGCGCAACATTAAGAGTTCAATGATACTCGTTGATACAGAAGAGGCTTGAACGTCATGGAGCTTTGCCGGATGAGTTTTGTTGCAGCTACTTGTTGATGCCGGAGCTTTGTTGTGGCTTTTGAGCATGTTGATGTGGGACTTGATGAGAGGACAGACTCGGAAGTGAAGTGAAATGAGGCTGGCTGGAGTAGTTCTTTACCTTTCCTCTTGTGCTTCTTCTTCTTCTTTGGTGCTGTCGATCTCTTCCCTTTGCTTTGTGCTACGTGACTTGAGCTTTTGTGCGGCTTCTTCGTCACCTGTGTTGCTTCTACTTGCTTCTTCTTGCTTCTGCCTTCCTTTGGTCGCTCCTACCTTCTTCTGAAACTTCTCCTTCGTTTGCCTGCTTCTGTTCTTTTTTCCACGTTGCTGCCCGACTTCTGCTTCTGTGCTACCTCTTCGTCTCCGCCTTCTTCTGTAGCTCTCTTCTAGTCTTCTATGCAGGCATGTACTCTCTTTATATAGAGAATACCAACCAGCTGGAGATGAACGTGCACAAAGATCAGGGACATGAACTGATCAACACTTGAATATCTGATCTTTTATTTGAATTTGAAAATCTCACACTACCACAAAAACAGCTTTAAACAACGCCTATCAGACGACGTATAACAATAAACCGACAGCTCTCGACAGCTCTCGACCAAAAACACAAAACATCTCGCCCACCCTCATCTACCTCGACATCTCTCCCAAATTCACACACTCAACCCAAAACCTGACATCTCTCCTCTCTCAGCCTCGTCAGCGTCGTCGGAGACGGCGACGAAGCTCTCGGCGAGCTAGCCTCTCTTTTGATTCGTCTCTTTAGAGGTACGCCGTAGCTAGCTCTAACCACTCTCTCTCTCTCATAAATCGATTTCGATTTCAGCTCTAACCTCTCTCTCTCTCTCNCTCNCTNTACTCTCTCTACTCTCTACTCTCTCTCTCTTACGTCTCTCTACTACTTACTACGTTACGTTACGTTACTTTACTACTCTACTACTCTCTCTCTCTCTCTCTCTCTCTCTCTCTCTCTCTTATAAATCAATTTCGATTTCGATGATTGAAGGTTTCAATTTTGATGCAGGTGACTACAATACGACTTGGAGCTTTGATTTTCTGAAGATATTTCTCTCAAGGTAATTGTTGGAATCAGAATTGCGGGGTTTTGAGTTTTGGGTATACGATCTGTTGCTGTATTTTGTGTTATTGCTTTGACTGTGTTGCATGTTGTTCTTTTCTGGGTTTTGGGTTACTGCTTTGGCGGTATTGCTTTTATTAATGACAGTTTTGGATTTGAACAGCTTACGATTTGGGGTTTTGGGTTACTGCTTTGGCCGTGTTGCATGTTGTTCTTTGCTTCACTTTTCGGCGCCGATACCTCACCCTTCCTCCCCTCCGCCTTTCCCAGAATCCCCTGCCTCTTCTTCTCAAGTGACTTCCATTTCAATTTCTCCATTCCCTTTTCTTTTCAGCTTGATTCTGCCAATTTCATTGTGTAAGGTTTTGTTTTGAGCCCTAGCTTTGTTGCCAGATATCACTATTAGACCCAAAAATTGCATCTTTTTGAGCTCATTGTGTGTTCACTATATTTGTTGCTCTATGTGATTCACTAGATTACAACGAGAATCGAAAAATTGCATTTTTGAAGATTATTGTGTCCTAGTGGTTTGATTATTGGGTTAATTTGATTTTCTAAGTTCTGTGATTATTATGTGATTAGAACAGGTGGAGAAAGAATGAAGGCTAAGAAGAAGAGCTCTCTTCCAGCAGACTCGGCGAAAGAGCAACATAAGAAGCAAAAGGGGAAGGGGAAGATGAAGGTGAAGAATCAAGGCAGTTCCATATAACATTGGATTTTTACAAGTGGCTACTCTGTAAGTTTAATTTCTTTGGACTCTTAATATACTGTTTTTATTGTAATGTTCATATGTTGAAGCATGTTTTGTGTGTTTTGTTAGATCGCTACAGGCTCACTAGGAAAATTCCTGAGGTTATTTGTTTAATGCAGGTGCTTGATGTTCTGTAAGTGACTTGATTTAATTTTGTAGTATCGTAACTCCAGTTGATTTTTGTAAGAATCAAGGCAGTTTATTATTACTTTAATGCTTGTTTTCAAGGGATTTGAGTGAGAATGAACTTGTAAGCCAATCCCACATATACTGAAATCTACCGTACATTGGGAAACTGTAAGTTTGGTCTATATTTGTGTGCAAATTTGATCTTTTTTGCTTCAGTTTTGTAGCTGAACACACTTTTTTTTATTCCAGATTCTTGCATGGTAACAAGTTGACTGGGACTATTCTACCCGAGCTTGGCAATATGTCAAAACTTAGCTACTTGTAGGTTGCCTCATCTGATGCACACTCATTGATGTAATGTTTTTCTAAATTGGCACATGTAGATGATTGTTTAGTTTGGTTTCGCAGGAGTTAGGTTGGTTTGAGATGCAATCTCCAAAGGAAGAGATGGTGGATGAGAATCGTGGAGCTAGTTGTGGATTTGGGATTAATCTTTTTTCCTTCTAAAAGACTTGGAAGCATTCCAAGTATGTGGCTCTCACTTGGTTAAATTTCTCCAAGTTCCATGTGCTTAAATTGACTAAAAGTGTCACACCCTGGTTCTTAAGTTATTTTACGGTTATTTATTTTGATATTATTTTGGTCTTTTACCGTGTTGAATAACCGTTTACTACTTAAGGACCCTAAAGTTGACTTTCTATTCCGTTTAGAATTTGGAGAAACTTTCTTCATGAAAGTTGTAGAGGACGTTAGTACGAGCTCGTAGACATGCTATGTGTTAAAATCGGAGTTAGCATGGAAAAGTTATTAATTAAAAGAGTAAATTTTTGAAATGGTAAAAAGGGGTAAATATTAATGGGTATTATTTTTGGTTGGGTTTTATCGCTAGGCTGGCTGTGGAGCAGCCCAAACCCCCCCCCCCTTCATTCTCTCTCTCTCTCTTTCTCTCTCTCTCACCCGTGCACCCCGACCCGCCGGAGACCAAGGCTCTGTCCGCTGCTGTCCGGCCGCCAGGGACCGCCGAACCACCCCTATTCGGACCCCCGCCACCTCCTCTCCCTCCCCGGCCTAGGGCCCGAGCCTCTAACCCGCCGGAGACGCCGGGAAGCTTTTCGCCGGAAATCCCACCTCCGGCCGCCATAGGTCGGAATCTTTGGCTCATCTTGTAGCCCTCATCAAGGTGAGTATTTCCTCAAAAGGAATTAGTCTAATTCGTTGTTGTTATGGAGAAATGTATAATTAAAGTTTTTAGGGATTTATGGAAGTTTTGGTTCGATTACCCTAGTTAGCCTTAGAAATGGACTTTGTGATAGTTAAGGAAGTTGTTGTGCGTGTTGAGAGGAGTGTTGTGCTAAATTTGGAGAAGCATTGGGGTTCGCCGGAATCCGGAATCCGGCTGCCGGCCGGCGCCGCCGGCGGGGCAGCCGGCGCCGCCACCCCTTAGAGGCAGTTTTTCATGTTTTTGAGTTTATTTTCATGAGAGAAGTTTAATGAAGTATAATTTGGAATTTTTGGAGGAGTTTTGATAAGGTTTGAGATTTTTCATTGGTTAAGGTTTGTGGCGGTTCTTAAATTGGAATTTCGGCAGTTGGTTTAGCAGGTTTAAAGTCTAAAAAGGTTAAATTATGGTTTTTGGTAAGTGCGGAGTGATGTGAGCCTTGCTAGATTAAAAGTGGAGAAGTTGGGCAAGAGAGATGAAATTATAGGCTCCATTTTATTTCAGAAATTTTATTAAAGTTTTATCCTAGTTTGAAGGCTTAATAATTATTTGGAACAGGACGTGAGAAGGCTCGAATTGGAGAGACCTCGGATTGACGTCAGGTTTAGGCCTAAAGTTGTGAGTGGACCTTTGTTTTAATTGAAAAACATACGATAAATTATTCTGTTGATCATTTATTTCTTCTGTTGAGATTTATTTTCTTTCTCGGATATTTGGCAATTTTCCTCTTTTGGAGAGTTCCCAAAAATGAGATTTTCGGTGGATATGTTTATTGGATGTTTATGAGGATAGTATGTATATATAAATGCTAGCTAGCCATATGTGCTTGGTCCGTCATAATGAGGTAAAATATCATTATGGAGTGACGTGAGTGTTAGGCACAAGTGTCATAGCCCTATATGAAAACTACTTTCTTATCTGGTTCATATAGGTTTTCATATAGGAGTCCACACGTATATACACTCGTGCTTTTCCGCCATAATGAGGTAAAATTCCATTATGGTGTGACGTGAGCGTTAGACGCAAGCGTAGTAGCCTTGTATGAATTCTTATTTTTCTTATTTTTTCATAGAATTCGTACAAGGAGTCTGACGAGTGTAAATACATACACATATATTTATATATAGTTTAGCATGAGATGCTCCATTTTTATTGAGTTTGGAGACTAGCCAGAGCTAGTCATGAAATTGCCAGTTTTTGTGTTGAGCGTTTTTGAATTTTCGCATGCAGCTTTTTTCTATGGAAATTAAAAATGGGAATGCATAAATATTTTTAATAAATTCATTTGTGTCCACTCACTCTAACGGTTTTCAATGTTTTCCCCTGGGCTCTTCGTTTTAAAATGCCCAGTTGCAGGTTAGCATAGTTGAGGCCGAGCGTACATGGAGAAGAGGCATAATCAATAGTATAGCTTCTGCTCATTTCTATTTATTTCTAGTTCCTCTCCTCTCAAGTAGAGTTGCTCTGAATATGTGGTTGTTGGTTATAGGATCTTTGTTAGATTAGTGAATCTATATTGGGAGATGTTGTGATTTGTGGGGAGCACGAAGGCTCCAGGAGTTTATAAGGTTGGAGTTGAAACTTTTAGAAGTGTTTGCAGGTGTTTTATTTAGGAAGGGTTGTCCATTTTCAAGGGAGGATATACTGAATTTTCGGTAAATTTTCTTTAGAGATGGTCCCCGCAGGATTTACTTCGGGTTTTAGGGTGAAATTCGGGGTGGGTCCTGACAAAAAGAGATTATGGTGTCATTTTCATGTGTTTATGAGATTGTAAAAGTGCATTACCCACTTCATATCTTTACTAAAAGCCTTTTATCTATGGGTGCTGAAGTTGCTTTGGATCACAGGTAAGTTCTATTCTGGGGCTGCAATGATTGATGTTGATGTTGGGTGATTCCTTGTTTAGCTTTGTGTCTTCAGTTAAGCAGGTAATATTCTCTATAAATAGATGCTTTGTGCCTTCAGTTCAGCAAGTGATGTTGTTTTTATACTTGTTGTTTATTTGTTTGTTTTAGTTATATCCAAGTCCATATGAATTGAGTAATTCTTTTGAAGTTGGTGAATGATGTAATTTTAATTCAAAATTTTGTAGTACTGGACATGGTTAGCTGAAATCTTAAATGTTATTGATCTATACTTTCCTATATCATTGTGAGTTATATATACTCTTCTTAGTTCATTGCATTCGTGCTCCTACATCAGTTGCCAAATTGCATATATATGCATTGTAATTACTACACTACTCTTTAGGTACATGTTTCAAATTTGACAGGGTTTTGGGATGAAAGTCAGTAACATATTGGTGAATTGAGGAGGCTACTTGCATGCAGGTGCTCCTTAGCAAGAGTAACTAGCTGAAGAGAAAACACCAGGACTATCGGTAGTTGCGAGGCCGATTTCAGTGACTATCTAGAAAAGATCGAAAAGAGTATAGTTGAAAGAACACCGGAAGCCTTCACTCTTGAACTTATATTTATGAGGAGACTAGTTAGATAAAATAGATGAAGCTTTGAATGGAAAGAACAAATGTTGTATAAACAATTGAGAAATGTAATAGGTCATCAACTTATTGAATTCATTTTCTTTATAGTAGTGGAATTGAAATAATTGTGTAGTGAATATTTATTGTTATTGAATTTTTTTTCCTAAATAACAAATCTGGATTTTAGTCTATATATATATATAATTGGAAAGAAATTAAGCTGAAAATTTTCACTAAAAACGACTTCTGAGTTCATATCAGATAACAGTTTTAAGAACAAGCGTGGTATGATTAGAGATCACACAACTGTTACTCTGTAAAACTGTGATGTGATTGTATGTCACAAGACACAAAATCTGTCGATACGCTGTCGACATATGTTGGCATCCCATGGTTGTCGACAGCAGTCAGACGACGTTTCTACGATACATCAAACGGCACGTAAAAAGACAACGGTAATATGTAATTAAACCCTACTTTATATATTGCTGCCATTATCTCTTTCTTTTTCTTCCGGATAATCATCTGCAGCTTACGGCATTAATTATTTATTTATTTATTTTTATTTATTTTTTATTGCTCAACAAAGAGCAAGACAAAATGCTAAAAATCTATATGGTGCTTTACTGTATACATTTATAATTGTATACCAAACAATTGGACTTTCAGAGTTATACTACAATGTTCGTTAAGTTTAACTAATCTATACATGTGTATGTTAACCTGTATTGAAATGTATACTTTATACTTTATAGCAATATGCAAGTCCAATGGTATTCCTCATTTCTATGCTGTTCTTTTCTCTCTTATCATAAAGTTTTATGTATATATGTATATGTGTGTATAAACATGTGTTGTTTTTAGCATTGTGTAATTTATATATCATTTCAGATTCGTCCGCACAATGACTTAATTTTACTTCGAGGAGGCCGTCTATTGCAGCAGTATGTTGTTGACAACTATGTCAAAATTGAAACACAAAAGTTGAGATATATTCGTAATAATCAACCAAACCTGCGATGTGAATTATATGATAGGCTCCACGACTCATTTAATGTTGGTGAGGATAATGCAGGTATGAATTTTATTATTGTCATATAATAGTAAAATATTATGTACCTTCGCATGCATTATTCAACCAAGCACTTACATCATAATGCTATAACAGGTAACATTGGTCGAAGAATTATTTTGCCATCTACATTTATTGGTAGCCCACGTGATATGCATCAAAGATACCAAGACGCAATGGCTTTGGTCCAAAAGTATGGAAAGCCAAATATTTTCCTCACAATGACATGCAATCCAAATTGGGAAGAAATAATAGCGGAATTATTGCCAGGTCAAGTGTCACAAGATCGTCCAGATTTATGTACTTGAATTTTTCGTGCAAAATTAGAAAGCTTAAAAGAAGATGTTATTAAAAAAAGGGTCCTAGGTAAAATCATTGTTCACGTTTATGTTATCGAGTTTCAAAAACGTGGTCTTCCATGTGCTCATATGCTTCTCATGTTACATGATGATGATAAACTGAAAAATCCTGATGATTATGATAAAATCGTTCGAGCTGAGATACCGAATCAAGATGAAGAACCTCAATTGTATAATGTTGTATTGAGACACATGATACATGGTCCATGTGGAGTCCATAAACCAAATTCCCCATGTATGAAACGTGGAAGTTGCAAACGAGTTTATCCCAAAGAGTTTTCAATGAATACATTTCAAGGGAATGTGTAACATCCTGACCCAGGTGTTAGAAAAAAAAAACAAATAAAATAAATAAGGAAATCATAAATAAAAAATGAGATAGGATTTGGAACCTAAATTTTGTTTTGTTTATTTACGGCTGCACCCAAAACTTGATCGGGCTGCCTACATACCATTTTTAAAGGGATCAAGCCACTCGTAGTTCAACTTTTGTACTATTTCTCTAAGCATCGGAAAATCCGAAGCTTAACCAACATATCTCACAAATTCGTCAAATAGAATTTCAAAGCAAAATTGCATAATTACTATGGACACCCATAGTCATACTTCGGTCATTTCTATTCCAAAGTTCTATCAAGAGATTAACAAATCAAGAATCCAAAATCATCACCACTACCTGCGCAGCAGCACTCACAGCCAACAACTACACTGCTTAAACCCAAATTCCCCATGATACAATCTAAACTCGATTTCAATTATACAAGGAGCTAAAGCTCCGCAAATGAACTGAATTTGATACTTTAACACGATTCATCAAGTCAATTAAAGTGTTCAGAATAAGTAGGTTGTAAGATATGCCCCCACTTAAAACGGTAGTTTCGTAATCTTCATGAAATCAAAACACAAGGTCCAAATAATGGAGTTTTCTCAAGTTGTGATCATGATCTCACGGTATTAACATCCAATCACAAACTATAACAATAGTTTAGTATAATTGTCATTCAAATTCTCACGTCCACACCAGCCTTTGATGACCACAGATTCACTTATAACCAATCTAGATCAAACACGAGCAACCCATATTCAAATACATCTAGCTTCCGGGTATAGTTTTCAAATTTACCTTCGATATCAAGAAGATTTAAGGCAGAAATTTCAACCATTGGTCTGCACCCAAATTAACACAGTAGTGCCCAAAGTGTGAGTTAACTTACTTCACTTGAACCCGGGTTGCACTGTTCTTGGCTTGGAACTGGAAAACTTGCAATTGAAATTGTACTGGAACTCTGAGAACTCGGCACCAATTTCGAGTTAGTCTGATCGATGGCGGCATTTCCGTCGATGCCCAAAACCTCCCTCTGACAAGACAAAGTAGAGGAGTTCGGAGTTCTCCCCCTTTCTCCTTCGCCCGAGATCAGCTAGCAAATTCAGAGAGAGACAGAGTTCGGTGAGTTATGTAGACTGAGGAGGGACGGTGGAGAAGGTCGATGAAGACTCGTCCTTTTTCTCCACTTTTCTCGATCCTTCGTTCCTCCTCCCCTTTCTCGATTCTTCCTCCCTTGTTATTTATTTATTTCCTATCTTATACATATGTGACACACATATACATATCCACTTACTTTTATATTATCAGTCATCAAGTCGATGACATGTCTAACGGTCGAAATTTCTCTTTTAACACATCGGATTATAATTATACAATTTATTTCACAAATAACATACAGGGTATTACAGAATGACTCTACCCCATTTACCACAGGCGCAATGTTCACTCAAATGCAAAAGTTGATAATAGTTGGGTCATTCCTTACAACCCTTGGTTACTTGCAAGATATAACTGTCATATTAAGGTCGAAATCTGTTGTAGCATTAAAAGTGTCAAATATCTGTACAAATATGTCTACAAAGGTCCAGATAGAGTAACTTTTGCAGTCCGACCTGAAAGCCATGAAGATGAAATCAAAAATTTTGTTGATGCAAGATAGGTTTGTGCACCAGAAGCTTTTTGGAGAATATTTAAATTCTTAATGAACCAAATGTACCCTTCAGTGGAAAGATTGCAAATTCATCTACCAAATAGACATAATGTTTTCTTTCATGCTCATCAAAGGGTAACAAATATCATTGCTAATGATAGAAACTCAATGACGATGCTTACTAAGTTTTTTACTAAGAATGACAAATGCGAAAGTGCACGTCAATACTTGTACCAAGAATTTCCTGAACAATTCAGATGGGATGACAACAATAAAGCATGGGAAGAAAGACAAAGTAACAAAAAGGCATTGGTAGAATATACACAATATCTCCTTCTGAAGGAGAAAAATTCTACTTCCGTGTTCTCTTGAATCACGTTAAAGGACCTAGATCATATGAACATCTCAAAACTGTAAATGGCATTTTGCAACCAACATTTAAAAAGGCTACTGAACAACGAGGACTATTAGAAGACAATGATAGCATCCGAAAATGTATACAAGAAGCCTCCAGCATACGTAGGCCTTCATCTTTAAGAAGATTGTTTGCCACCATCTTAGTTCATTGCGAGCCTCATGGCGTACAGAATTTGTGGGATCAATTTTACCAATTTATGATAGAAGATTATACTTCTTCAAGTGCTCCAAACAACGCGCATACTACGAATAGACTTTTGCGAGACTTGAATGAATTGTTAGCCCAACATAGTAAATCTATCTCGGATTATGATTTACCACAAATGACAGGAGATAATAACGAAGGATCAAAATTGCCAAGGCTAATACAAGATGAAGTTTCGATTTTCACTCCCCAACAAGATTACAACGCAGTTCATCATCTGAATCAAGATCAGACTTTTGCATACCACAATATAATATCAGCTATTGAACGAAATGACAATGTCATGTTCTTTGTCGATGGTCCAGGAGGTACTGGAAAAACATACTTATATCGTGCATTGTTAACAACGTTGAGAAACAAGAACCATATTGTACTGGCAACAACAACCTCTGGAATAGCAGCAACAATACTTCCTGGTGGAAGAACTGCACACTCAAGATTTAAAATTCCACTGGATCCCGAGAAAACTCCTACATGCTCAATTAGTAAACAATCAGATCTAGCTGAGTTAATACGAAGATCATCAGCTATTATTTGTGATGAAGCACCGATGATGCATAAATGTGCGTTTAAAGCTTTGAATGAAACTTTGAAAGATATAACAAAATTTGATTTACCATTTGGAGGTAAAGTAATAATTTTTGGCGGAGATTTTCGACAAATTCCCCCAGTTGTTCCTAAAGGTACATGGTCAGGAATGGTCCGCGCCAGTATGATAAATGCCTCATTTTGGAAAGATGTAAAAATGCTTCATTTACGACAAAATATGAGATCCATCAACATAATTTTCAGATTTTTTACTAAATGTTGGAAATGGAGCAACCATCTATGATTGAAGACATGATACAATTACCTTCATGTATGGTCATACCATGGGACGGGGAACAATCAATCAACCACTTAATTAATGAGGTTTTCCCTGATTTGGAAACTCACGTAAATGACTCAACATACATGGTTGAAAGAGAAATAATCACTCTGAAAAATGATGATGTTGATGTACTTAATGAGATAATTATAAAACAAATTCCAAGGCCTGAACACATCCTATACTCTTTCGACTCAGTTGAGGATGATACCAGAGATATGTACCAACAAGAATTCTTGAATTCCATTTCACCTTCTGGTATGCCCCCACATCAGTTAACTATCAAAGAAGGCGATGTCCTTATGCTTTTGAGAAACATTGACCCAAAGATGGGATTGTGTAACGGCACAAGGTTAACATGTCGCGGACTATATAAGAACCTTATTGATGCCGAAATTTTAAGTGGTCAATTTGCTAAAACTAGAGTATTTTTACCAAGAATTTCTTTAAAAAGTACTAAGAATTCTAGACTCCCATTTGAGATTACAAGAAAACAATTTCTTGTGAAGTTGAGTTTCGCCCTTACAATTAACAAATCACAAGGACAAACAATACCAAATGTCAGAATTTACCTCCTAGATCATGTATTCACTCACAGACAATTATACGTAGCTTTATCACGAGGGGTTTCAAAAGCTACCACCAAAATCTTAGTGAAAAAAGGCTCAATCGAAGGACATGAAGGGGTGTTCACAACAAATGTTGTATACAAAGAAATCTTGCTTCATCCAAGTTAATACAACCCCAAGGTACGTATAATACTTATGATGCTCTATAGGTCAACCTTTCGCAGATTTTATTAGGGCCGGGCATTTAACCGAATGTGTGCAAAAAACCAACCGAGTCGAACCGAAAATCCGGATCGGATAACCGAACCAAAACATTTGGGTCAAAATAAGTAGTGAATCGATCCGAACCAGTTTAAATAAGATTTGATCTGGTTCAAGCTCTTCAACAAATTGAAAATAACCGAATCGACCCGAATTATATAATGTATATATAGATATATAATTTATATACGTAAAACGCTATTATTATTGGTATATTCCATCTCTATTAATTTACAGTGTACTCTCTCACACTTTAATAAAAAACAAAGATCCTAACATTAACACAATTTCTCATTCAACTCATTTCTCAGAGAAATCCGTTGGTGTAGAAAAGATTGGGAGTGCATTGGATTACTTGTTGTACTTTGAGTTTACAAAAAGAACATGTTACTCAAGTAAAAAACTTGAAGTTTAACTTTACAGTAAGATACTAGATAGGCTAAAAGTTTTTCAAATATGGTTCAAAACCGAAACCGACCCGAACCGATCTGAAAATTCAAATGGGCCAAATATTCGGGTCTAAGGTTTTAAAATCCAAATTCGGTTAGAAAAAACCTTAAACCGAATAATTCGGATTGATTTTGGTTTCACCCTAAAACCGACCTGAATCAAAGATATACAGCCCTAGATTTTAAGTGTTTTAGGATTCATATATTCACTCCAGTCCCGTTCACCTGGTCACCTACTGACCAGGGAACATTTGGTCAATAGCCATTAGATCTGGCTCATTTAAAATCCAAGGGTTGAGATTAATTAAGTTAAAACCTATTTTATTATACCGTCTTCTCCCTCATCTTCTCCTCTTCCCCTTTTTTTCTGAGAAGATCTTCTCCTCTTCCCCAAACTCTAAAATTTGCTGAAAACCCAGATGTGGTCTCCCCTCTTCTCGTCTTCTACTCGCATCCTCTTCTCCTCCCCAAATTCTGAAATTTTCTGAAAACCCAAATTGCTAATCAAACATGCCAAGAATGTCTTCTCCTAGGTTGATCATCTCAATTCTCAAGCTACGAGTTTTGTGTTGGGGAGGGTGTAGGAGGTGGAGACCGAAGTTTGTTCGACGGCTTCGGCAACGGCGATAGCATTCATGACGACGGCGGCGCCTTCCAAAACGGCGAGAATATACACCCGTGACGAAGCGCGACAGCGGCTCCCGCTGAGGCAATATGTTGGGTTTCTGGGCTGAATTGGGTTCTCAAACTACTTTGGATATTGAGGAGAAAAGCTATCAAAGACATCATATTACTGGGTACCGGTGTCCAACTCCAATTGAGTTTGAATTTTCAGAATTTCTCAGAAGAGGAGGAAAAAGATGGAGAAGACAACTTGGTACTGATATGAATTATCACAGTGATCATCAATAAAAAAATGATTAAATAAATATAATTGAATAGGTTATAACTCAATTAATCTCAACCCTTAGATTTAAATGAGCCAGATCTAAGGGCTATTGACCAAATGTTCACTGGTCAGTAGGTGACAGGTGAACGGGACTGTATTCACTCACCCGTTTTTCGTTATAGGAAAAGTTCCCGATGCCTTTTTTACGTCCTACCCGTCCGCATAAATTGGTTGTTTTGCCCTTAAAGTTGTTTTGTGCTTGATGCACCGCCTCCGATGGATACAGTCGATTAGGGGAAACTATTACTGACAGTAGCCGCTCTTTATCTCTTATTCGCTCTTCCCCGACTGCTATCAAGCTCTCTCTTCACCATCTGTATTCAATCTTGCACTGAATCTTGAATCGTTTCCTTCTCGGTCTCAGTAAGTCTTCAATTCTATTATCCATTGCATTTGAAATGGATGTATGGGTTTTCACCTTCGTGTTTTTCCTGCTGAATTTTCAATCACAGGGTTTAGTTTTGCCTGGCTTTAGACACTATTACAGTTGCTCTTGCTTTGATCGAAATCCAAACTGAGATTCTCCAAATCTCTGATTCAGGCAAGTTAGTGATCAGATATATCCGAATTTTGATTTCTAGGATTTCAGCTTCGGACAGACTAATTTGGTATTTATTTTTGTAGGCTTCTCTCTGAGATGTAGAAGCTTCGGTTTTTTTGTTTTTATTCTTAGTTCTGGAATTTGCTTTTGTGTGAAATAGAGAGCTTTATGTGAAAATAGTGTTTCGCGTCTGTTTTTGATGAGCCACTGTGGCTGTAAGATTTATGACTTATGTGAGTAAATTGTTTTTGTTGTCGACTCAGATTCGGTCGTCACTGTGGAAGAAGGTTGAAGCTTTTATTGGCTCTAAAACGTTTATCTAGGTGAGCACTACACATTGTCAGACATATCTATGAATGAAAGGTTTGAGAGCTTTAAATTGTTAGTTTAAAGTGGTAGCTTCTTTTGTTGATTGAAGATAATAGTAGCAGAAACTGACTGTCCTTTGTGCATGAACCAACAACTAAAAACATGAATTGAGTTAGCTACCACGAATGATTACTAGGATTCAATTTTAGTTTGAGTTTGGATAGAACTAAACTGAAAAATACAAAAAGAACTTCAATGAGTTTGTATAGATCAAACATCATCAACTGTAAAAACAGATGCTTTTGATCGAGAAGGGAGGCATAGTTGCTTTTTTTTATCCCTTCTAAATGAAAAGACTCCTTTGTATTGCTAAGAAAATAACCATGTTAAAAGGACAACATGCTGATTTTCATGTTTAGATACGGTAGGAGGACTCAGCTTATAGCTTTTATGAGGTTATCAGTTCGGAGAAGAAGAAAGATAAAAAGACGTGCCGTCTTCCTCACCGAACACCACGGCGATCCCCAGCAGTTCATCCAAAGTGACGACGGCCTCTACCAAGCCACCGAGGACCAGCAAGGCCAAGGCATGTATAGACACCTTCCCCCTCTACGCTTTACACCTTAAATTATGTTTGATCTGAAAATTAATTCGAAATTGCAATTTGACTTTGTTTATATAAATTTATGAATTCAAGCTCGGTTTTTATGGTCAGGATTCCTTGGAATGGGAAACACGATGTGTAGATTGACAAGTGAAATTCACAATGCTTTAGACTGCTATTGTTTTTGTGGATTCTAGCTCAGTTTATAATACCAAGATTGGAGACTGAGTTTTCATGTGTAGTGAGACATAGATTTGATGGCCATGTGATTCTTAATAGTGTGTAATGGTTTCCGCATCGAAGGAAAAGGTGTAATTTTAACATTGAAGCTGCTTAGATCCCATTTATTATTTCTAATCAATTCAGCCTAACTTTTTTTTTTTCAGGTACAAATTTGTTATATCAAATTGGCTGCTTCATAAGTCTACATGTTAGTTTCAGAGCTCCTTATTGATCGCCGAAGCTTTCATCCCAAAACCACAAACCAAGGCGCCGCCTTTGTACTCACTGCCAAACTTATCTATGAATGTAAGGTTTCAGAACTTTGAATAGTTAGTTTAAAGTGGTAGCTTCTTTTGTAGATTGAAGATATTTGTAGCAAAAACTGATTGTGAATGTGAATGTGATAAGTGGGATTCAATTTTAGTTTGAGTTAGGATAGAACTAAACTAATAGATACAAAAGGGCTTCAATGAGTTTGTATAGATCAAACATGATCAACTGTAAACTGCTTTGATCGAGAAGGGAGGCATAGCTTTTTGCCTTCTAAATGAAAAAACTCCATTGCATTGCTAAGAACAATGGCAACTATATTAAAAGCTTACGAGTTTTTATGATATTAAGTATGTAGATTGAAATGTTGTATGCAATATGATTAAATGGATATGGAGTCCTTTGTGGTATTTGAATTTGAGTGTGTTTTATTTACATAACCAGTTAGCTTTTAATCGACACTTACGAATATTTTTTGTTTCTGTTTTTGTAGATTTAAGCTGATGTTGCTGGGAAAATTTATGTTTTCAAGGTCCGTATTCTGTTTTTACTTATGCTTCTGTTTTTCTAGGTTTCGGTTAATGTTAATTGTAGTAACTTGCGGAATCCAAACATTCATTTTTCTGTTTTTTCCTTACAGGAAAAGCTCCCACTGTGGACAAAGGTTGCAAATACGTAGAGAAATTTTGTGCCTGAGAGTTAAATGCTTAGTGCTCAATGAGTTGCAGTTTGCTTGCTGCTACCAGATTTTCTTTCTTTTGATCATTCTGTGATTCGTAACCTATACTTTACAAGTTATTATGCAGTGTGAATATGTGAGTGTTGTTACAATACATCAGATCAGAAATTTCAAAGTTGCATGAAAAACAAAGGTTAATCGCACAAGCATACAACGCACTTGCGCGCGTGCTAGAAGGCTAGTAAGTAAGAACGGCAATAGCACTTCATTCTGACTCTAGCCTTTTAAAAGAGGAAACCATGCATAGTTCTTTCATTACTCACGATCATTTTATGTTGATGATACGTAGGCCATTACAACTCTCCTCCTCAAAAGTGTCATGTATAGCTTGGAGTAGATTTTATCAAATTAATTTTGACACTGTCACATTACATGTCAATTTAATTTAGTAAACACAAATTGGCCTTTCAGGTGGAGATGCTCTTACAAGTTACAATGCTAATCTTATGTATAACCTCATTTTGAAATTTGTTACGACTTATGAGGTGGAGTTGTAGTAGGACACTGTAGGCTGTAAGTGGTATATAAATATATACATGTCAGAAAGGAAATTAATTAAACCGTCATCTATTTTTAAAACATGAACTCTAGCTCGACCTGAATTGTTCATCTGCTCTTGTTATTGTGAGTACTCAATTTCTCTATCTATCTCATCTAATAATCGTTATTTGGTTTTAATCTTATTTTAGTTATTCACAGTTACTAATCAATACTGTTTTATACAACTTCGTTTATCGAATTGCTTGTTTGTTCTTAGTTTCTACCAACATCTCATTCACTCATACTACAGTAGTACAGTTGCTTTTTTAATCGTAAATTGGAGACAATTGCTAACCAAGCACATAAATTCATTGATAACTAAAAATGGAACTTCATTCTGACCCTTCCCTTTTAATGGATGAAATCATAGTTCTTTCATTACTCACGATATCATTGGAATTGACACAAGGATAAAACTTTAATTGGAATTGGCTTTAATTTTTAAAAATTTAGGTATTAAGACATTTTCTTTTTTTTATATTTTAGACTTGAGAAAAAAAGGCCGCAGCAGGACGCGGCCGGGGTTTGTCTAGTATGAGTCATAACACCAGACACAAAAAAGCACAAGTTGTCTTAAGGAAAAGAAAATTGAACAAATGGAAGAATATCATTCAAAGACAAAGATCGAGTCTATGTATACAATTGGCGGCCTAACCTTGTCTGAAACAAACCCAGTAAAACAAAACCCCGAGCCAAGAAAAGGAGTACAAGCAAACTACCTCAAAACAATTTAGACCGACTCAAGAAATATGAAGAGTGAAACACTAGGATCAAGAAATATGCTTTGTCATTACAAGCGTTGTAACGCAACAAACGAAATGTACCCGACTAAAATTGCAAGAAAAACTGATAATAGAAGGAACAGACAACGTCCAAAGAAATATGAAACAATAATAAAAAATAAAAAAAGATCAAATTTTATCTCTATCGAATTTTAATATCCAAATACAAAACAAACAAATTAAGGGCCATAGATAAGCTGTGGAAAAAATCAGTTCTTCTAATTTCATGGCCAATTTCTGAAAGCTTGCGTTGCTTCCACCCCTGCAAGTCTCTGCAACATCCATAACATGCCATCATATTAGGACTAAGCAGAGCAAAAGAGAAGGAATATCAAATCTATGTGATAGCTAGATAAACCAATATGAAAGAAAGAAAATAAGGTCCAGCTTGATCAAACTGGACTTGAATTAATCGATCACATATTCACATAGACACGTACCATATTGCCTCAAGTCAGAACAGCCCACAATTACTTAGAGACATCCCCAAGTACGCCTGCTCGCTCTCTCCGCCCGTCTGTTGTCCGCCATGTCCCTAAATTCAGTTCCTGTTATACTAACAGAGGGCACATGTTTGATTTTGTGGGAATCCTCCCCGCCTTCTCCAAGCCTACGACAGAACTCACTAGGCATGAACTTGACAGTTAACTCCTTGAGGTTAGCAACATATTGAAGCCCCTCTGGAACTGCCCTCAATGTTTCACAGAAATCAATGCGCAATCTGCGGAGTAGAGGCATGGCTCCTTCCTCCACCCTTAACTCTGTCATATTTGTCGACCTTTCGAGGCAAAGAAATTCAAGATTGGGAAATCCTCCGTTGGTGCAGACCAGTGTGTCTGAAGTAAGGCTCGAGAAAATACGACCCAAAAAGTAAAGCGCTCTCAACTGTGGCAGTTTCTCAAGTATTTCTTTCTGGTCTTCCATCAGGTAAGTGTGAGACAACGTTAGCTTGCTGAGGTTTGGAAAGGACGAGAGTCCTTCAGGTAACTTCTCTATTGACCCTGCCAATTGTAGCTTGTATACAAACCGAAACTTTAATACTACTATATCCCATGAAGGACCAAACACTACAGATAGAGAACGAAGATGGAGGAATACGAGACTACTCGATTTCAAGATTTCCTCCAGATTTTTCCAGGGATTTGTCTCTGCTGTAGTCTCAGAGATGAATAGCTTCCTAAGATTTGTTAATTCAACAAGGGAATTTAAATCAAAGCCTCCCCATTCAACATTCACCAAAGTCTGCAACTTTCCCAATGCCAGCTGCCCTTGCACAGTCTTGCTCCTCCGAGGTAGATATAAATGTCTCAATTGTTCCATCTTCCCAAACACATTTGGAATTTCTATCATTTTGGTATTTCTGTAACGTAAATCTAGAGTCTGCAAACACACCAAATTCGCTACAGATGATGGGAAGTGGTTTATTCCGCTTCTCTTAAGACCTAGAAACCGCAAGTGTACCAGATTTCCAATTGTGCTCGGTAACTTTTTGAGTCCTAGCATATCTTCTAACTTCAGAACTCTAAGCAACTTCAAGTCATTGAATACAGACCGGATGACATGTTTACTCCAGATTGGTTGAAAATCTTGAGGGCTGAAGTATATGAGTGACCTAAGGTGATCATCTCTTCTAGCGGGAACTAATTGATCTTCTTTGTCCAAATAGATTGCCAATCTTCGAACTCTACCAACTTGTGTTTCGTTGGTTCTTGTCCTCGTTGAGAAATTGGCAACATGAAAAAAGTTCTCTTCTTCGGCCTTTAAGATGCACATATCTCTCATGAGATCATGGAGCCGACATGTTTTAATCTTCCCAGTTAAACCAATTTGCCCGACCTGAATCATACACCTCGCCACCAACTCACTGAAGCAGCTATATGCTATATCTTCCGACATTACTGATGATGTCGAAGATATAAAACCTTCTGCCATCCAGAAATAGATCAATTGTTTCACTGATATCTCATAGTCTTCAGGGTAATGGCTCAAATATAAAAAACATAACTTTAAGCGATATGGTAGGTTTTCGCAACTCAATGCCAATATCCACAATACACCTCCATACTTATGACCGGTGTACTCTCGATCAATGTCTGTGCCTCTTCTTATATGCACATCAACATTCTCATGCACAATTTCCCACTCACCGACTGTGTGTTTTCTAGAAAGCAGTCCTGCAAGCACAATAATCGCTAGTGGCAAACCTGCACACTGGCGAAGCATGTCCCTTCCAACTTCTTCTTTCCTTGATTTGATTCTGCTGTCTGGAAAATAAGGTAAAATGAACAAGTATATTTAAAATTTCAATCATGCCAGTAAACTAAGAGTGTTGTAAGTTGAACTAAGGTTTAACAGCATTTAGTTGTAAGTTAGGGAGTAGTGTAAAGGTCCGGCCGGGCCGGGCCGGGGGGGGGGGGGGCATAGGCCTTTTTTGAATTTTCGTTAACTTCTGTATCTGAGGATAGCAATCACTTATGCTATCCCATATTCATAGGATACGAGTTTGCAGAAAGTAAATTGCAGCAAATAAAGAAACAACATAAGGATGTTTTTACTCGCAGAAACCCTGAATGCAGGGAGAAAAACTGCGTGTCTCTAACTCTTGAGAGACAAAAACTTTTCACTAAGTTGAAGTAACTTCTTACAAGAATAATAGTTTTAGTGATACACTACCACAGTGTTATCCTTCGTAGTCCCAAACTAGTCTAAACCTATTCCCTCTCTTGTTTCTAAGCTCTTACAACATGGAACACTTTCAAAAGCCTTGTTCGTGAATTCAGCTAACCACTAACAGATTCAACCTTGAATGCTTCTTGGGTTGGTTGCACTACACATCCCTCATGATATGCAACATGATATGAGTTGATGAAAGAAGATTTGAGTTCAAGCTCTAAGGTTTACAGTCATGAAGAAGACTTAGAGCAGCATGAACAATGCAAGCTAAAACTAGACTCAACAAAGAAAATGCAATAAGGCAGTTTTCAACAACCATTGAGCAAAGCCAAAGCTATAGATATATATAGGCAAACAAGGCATCAAAAATGATGCAAGCTGACCTCAACATGTTTCAGAAAGGTTTGGACAGAAGTGTTTGGCTACACTACTGAAAGTGATGTATCCAAATGGAGAGATGACACAAGTAATCTTAATAAGACAAAGAAACCTTTCCTAAAACATGAACGATTCAAAACAGGGAGCAAAGAGATTTCAAACCCTCTTACTCAGTCCATTAGTGGACCTTGACACAACCGATAGCGACTGGTATTTGAATCACACAGGGACCAGCTTTGTATTGGATAATGTATCATAAAATCCAAACTGGAGCCTTGAGCATCAAACCATTTGGTCACGGGTTGACATAACAAAAGATCTCAACCCTTAGACTGGTTTGAGCGCCAAGGCATTTCCCACAAACACATTTGTCCACTTGAATTTGAAAAACAACAAAGACCTAATAAACTAATATATATAACAGGCTCTTTGAAAATTAGGACAGCAAAAGACTTAGTACTAGGATAGCAACCTTTGTGAAAAACAGTGATATGCAAATGCATGTTTTACCTGAAACCGTAAGGGATGTTAGTAACACTTGTTCTTGTTCAGATGACAGTATCTTTGCAGGATAAAAGATTGTCAATTATCCTTATACCTTCATAGTGGTTAGGGTTTTGACGTTGTCCGTCTGTTTAGCACGTTTTAGGGATTCAAACGTGTGGTTTGTCTGTCATATCATATGGTATGTCATACCTTCTGCAAATGTGTCTAATTGTATGACATGTGTGGGCTTTTGAAGGGGTAAATAGTCATTACATGATCATTTAGTTGTTTCATCAATCAATAATAGCCACACATTTTGTAAGGCATGATATACCATATGGTACACTAGAATTTTTCTTTCAAATGTGGGTTGTTTTCTGATTTTATCCTCTTGTAAATAGCTTTATAAGCCAGAAGTTTGCTTTCAATTAAATAAGAACTTTCAGTCAATCTTTGCATTATAGCTACAATGTTATCAACATTTGGTATCAACACATGGGCCTGATTTTGTTTGAGTGAAAGAATTAGCAGCAGTATCTTGAGGGTGTTGTGTTGCAAGGGATGGCGGTAGAGCACTTTCGTGCAACTATTGATTCCAAAATTTGATGGTCATTATGATCACTGGTCGATGCTAATGGCATGGAGAATTTCCTTCATTCGAAGGAATACTTGAGTTTTGGGGAGGATGGTATACTTGTAGCAACAACTGGTGTTGAATTGACAGAGGTTCAGCACAAGGCAATCGTGGATGCTAAGATGTGTTGAAAAAGTGTGGCTTAGATTAGAGCCATTTGGAATCCCACATTAGAAACGTGAAGAGTTATTCTTGAGTTATAAGAAATGATACCACACACACTAATGCCGATCCCATACCCGCTTCGCATCCGGGTGGCTAAGCTGGGGACAGTATCGGCATTATTGGACCCGTGTGTATGAGACCTGTGGGGCCCGTCGGCCGCTTCCGCATAACAAGTGGTATCAGAGCCCAGGTGACGCTTGGGACTTGGTATCTCATACGATCAAGTTGCAATTTGGTGGAGCTCTCGTTTGGATTAGGGTCACAAGATTTGAAATTTGATGCTTGTGATCACGGTTGAGCTATTGGGACTTGGATCGTGAGATTTGGAAATGGCTCGAATCATGCCAGGTGGAGATTGTTGGAAAAGTGTGGCTTAGATTAGAGCCCTTTGGAATCCCAAATCAGAAACTTGAAGAGTTATCCTTGGGTTATAAGAAATGGTACCACATACACTAATGTCGAGATTTTTTGTGTTAAAACCCCATACATGTTTCGTATCTAGGTGACTAAACTGGGGAAAATATCGGCATTATTAGACCCCTGTGTGTGAGACCTGTGAGACCCGTCGGCCGCTTCCGCATAACAAGATGAAAGACTTAAAGGTAAAGTTGTAAAGAATTACCTTTTCCAAGCTATAGATTGAAGCATCATGTAGACAATTCTCAACAGGGACACAACACATTTGGGGCTAGATAAGGCAAAAGTATCAAGGTTCCACGAAGGTGAAGCAAGCACAGCTGCAGGCTATTCGAAGGGATTTTGAGACTCTCCACATGAAGGAAGGAGAGACTGTTGATGACTATTTGGCTCGTACTCTCTCTATAGCCAATAAATTGAAGGCTCACATGGTGAGAATATGACTGAGACTGTCATCAATGAGAAAACTCTAAGGTCTATGACTTCAAAATTCGACGATGTAGTTTGCTTCATCGAAGAGTCCAATAATTTGGATACACTAAAACCATAGATGAGCTTTAGAGCAGCTTGCTCATTCACGAAGACACGAACAAAGGATGAGTGGCCATGGAAGAGACGAGCAGGTGCTCAAAGTTGCTTAGTATAATAGAGCATGAAGAGGAAGAGATCGATGGAAAATCAGAGGCAAAGGAAGTGGTCGAGGAAGATAATTTTTAACAAATCTATTGTTGAGTGTTTCAAATGTCACAAACTAATAGGACAATTTCAATAGGGTAGTGCTAGAGGGCCTTAATAAGGTCTAAGATTTATGACATTAATCTTATGTGGCATGTCATGTAACCTAAACACATCATTAATTTTTAAAATCAAGCCAAAAGACAATGTTAACCCTGATAATTAATGGCTACTACATACTAAAATAGAATATTTTCTTACCCTAATTTATTAATAATGATGTAGTTAATTATCATAGCAGGAGAGGCTTTTTATTCCAGAAAACGTAAATTTCTTTCTATCTTTGAGTTATAGATCCTTTTAAATTATCAATTTTTATTTTATTTTTACGGATTACAATTATTTTGCCATAGTCATATTCTCTGTCGAATTTTAGAACAAATAAAAAATGAAAAATCTCTATCAAATTTCTTTTGGATGAATTACATATATATATATATATAA
>NC_020497.1:4458501-4471604 GCF_000184155.1 Fragaria vesca subsp. vesca
AATCCAGGAGAAACTTTTAAATCCCGCCGAGCCGAAAATTTTCCCACCTGCTTCAAGTGGTCCTGCTTCCCCGCCGAAATATTTGACCCCAAAGGGGTGTTTGACTGGCTGGCTGGCTGGCTGTGCTTTGCACGTGCATGGTCATGTGCTGCCATTCCTCTCCTCCACGTGTCTTCCTTCAATGAGTAAAATTGAAACAAAATGTTCAATTTTGAACCCAAAGAGATTCGAACCTTTGTTTGGATTGATACAATGCTAACACCTTAACCAACTCTACCAAGAATTCAACTTGTTTATTTTAATATCTTTACAATATATATTGGTTTTTTTTCCAAATCTGAAAAGTAAAAAATTAGATAAATATATAATCCCCATCTAACTTTTTTACTACACTTCCATAAAGAAAAAAAAAACTTTTTTATCTACTCTTCTTAATTTATTTTTAATATATCTACCTTAAAAAAATTCATTTATAACTACCTAAACTTTTAAAAATTATTAACGGTTCAGTACTAACATTTTCACCTTAACTTACTACAACTCCCTATAGATCAATGTTTATTCAAGGTTTTCATTTCAAATATAGTAAATAATATAGAAAACAAACATCTCTTAAAATTTGGTTTAAAATTTCCTTGTTTTTCTTCAAATTTCCGTCAATTTTCTTATTTTTTTACTGCAATCGATATTTCCTAGAAATTTCCATATTTTAGAGGGTCGAAATTTTCTTCTTTGTCTAAGATTAAGGCAAATAATCATTTTCCATTTCAATATAAGTGTCTTAGTTGGGAGAAGAGAGCCAACTACACAGAGTGAAATGAAAAAAAAAATGAAAAAAAAATGCCTTATTTTAGGGTCATATGTGGAGAACAATCATGCTAAGAGATAGGAAGTGTGGTTCCTCGATTCAAGATGCAAGGTGCAATAATCATATGAGTGGGATGTGGGAACAGAGATTGGTTCTTTGGATCTAGATGAGCACTTCTGGCGAACAGTGTAGCTAGGCAATAACATGAGAAACCAAATATATAGTCGACCTCTTCACAAACTTCTAGACGAAGAATAAATCACCAAGTGACACCACTCGTGGCCAAAACCTGATCAACATCAAGCCTCTATGAACTTTGATCATCTGTCGTTCTTAAGTCCGATCAAAATCAAGCATCTACCGCTCTTGATCAACAGTCGTCTTCAAGTCTTCAACAAAGCAAAACTTCTGCAACGTTCTTCATCAACCCCGTGGAGAATCAACAAGCACCAAGCATGTTTGCCGATTCATCCACCATCAAAGTTACAATCACCACGTGACACTACTCATGGCCTAAATATGATCAAGATCAAGCATCTACGGTCCTTTGGTCAATTATTTTTTACAAATTGTCAACACGATAAGAAGTTCAAACTACAACTAGTTGATTCAAGATCAAGTGCTTGCAACTCTTGTATCAAATCAACGTTGGAGATCAAATTTGAGGAAATCTTGTTAAATAATACCCATGCACAGAGATTGTATGTAAACCTCAAAATAATAAAGATTATTTTTTTGTACGCACGTCATTAGTCGTTGCTGGATTTCTCGAACGATGGTGACAGACGACGGCTTTCTCAGATGAACCTGATTCAAATTTGGGACCCTGGCTCTCCTATAAGGCGGGATCTAGGTCGAGGTTTGCCGGTCAAATCGCAGTCTTTGGATGCCGTTGCTATCTTTCAGATGCGGTTGTTATCGACGACGACGATTGTTGATGAAGTGCTTGAGTAGTTATGAATTGGCCTTTCAAACTTGTCGATATGGTCTTTATCAATCCATATGGAGGTGTGGTTCAGGGGTATAGAGGCTTGACAAGAACGACGGTTCCCGACATGGTTTAGTGTGGCAGCGGGTTGGCTTCGGTGGTGGTGTTGTTTGGATGCGTAAGGTCCAAGTGGGCCTAGATTTGGACCTTGGCTTATGTCAAAAATGGGTCTGGGTTTATTGCTTGGGTGCCCTAATTTCCTGTTGGGCATGGGCTTTTGGATCGGGTCATATTTGGATCCGAATTTGAGATCTAGGAAGTAATCTCTTCCGGATCTTAGATCCGAGACAGCTACCCATCTTGATCTGGTATTGGTTTTGGTTCTTAGGAGTTTGATTGCTAATTTTCGAGTTTCTTACACCCTCGGTTACTCTCGAACTCCTGATGTATGAATCACCTCTCGTAGATGAGTATATCATCGGTTACGGTTACGGTTACGGTTACTATCACAATTACGTTATTATCGTGTTATATCACTTATATGCAGTTAAACGATGTCGTTCGGCATCAAGTCTCGTCTTGGTTACTTCTCAATATATATGCATTTGTGCATCTAGTTATATTTTATTGTTTTTTCATTATAAATGCGTTTGTGCATCTTGTTATGTTTTCTTGCTTTATATATGCGTTCGCATCATGCTATGTACTTTTCAATTATTATTAATATAGACTTTCGTCCTTGATAAAAAAAAATATATATTAAAACTAAAGTATATATTTTGATATAAAAATAAATAAATATAGTGTTTTTAGCAAATAATGACAAAATAAATTTTTAGAAATTATTGTTTTATTACCCATAGCTTATTGAGCAAAAAAAGTCTAAACACGTGTCATCAATTTAACGGAAAAACTAACGGGATATACCATATTTGGTAAACGGTGCAATAGTTAATATACCATTTTAGGTAATAAAAATTCGTAGGTACTAAAATGTATCTTTCGTAAAAAATTTAGGTACCATTTTAGGTTTTTACTCTTACATGTATATTAATGTAATTTGGGTGTAAGTTATTTATTTATTTTTTATTGAATGGGTGTAAGTTAATTTATGCATTGTTTTTTCTAATAGAAACTTGAATTTTTAGGTTTATATCTAATTTTTGTTGAACGTGTTGGAGAGTACTAGATCTCACATCAGAAAAGAGGTAAATAAATTATAACTTATAAGTAAATGAATCATACCTAATTGTACCGAGACCTTTTGTAATTAAAACTCAACACCTTAAAGGTGGTTAAGTTTGGACAGTATCGGTGCAATCTATATTGAAGACTAAATACATTTAGATAACATTAATTTTCATATTTTCCCTACCTATATCTTAATCAACTCATCGTTAATTCGTCATTTTATTCACAAAACCATAATGTTAACTTGATCAAAATATTTACATACATTCTTAAACATTGAAAATACAAATTCAAGATGTAATTAAAAAAAAAAGAATTGAAAAAAATTATTTTCTTCTTCGTTGCTTACAACTTCTAACATACAAATTTTTTGACATGAATTGAAATAGACGAACGAACATTGAATCTGATTTAGAAGAAAAAATAGAAGTAAATCAAACTCATTTTATTAGAAAACCTTATTATTATTATTCATTTTTATAAATCGAACGAGAGGTTTTCATAATGAAAATAACGTTTTAATTGTATATGTCATATAAGAATATTTCTGGTAAAAGAAGTGGGTGAAGTAAGTAAATTTAGTATTCATAATTAAATTTAGGATGAAATGAGCAAGTAGGGTGAACAAAGAAGATAGTAGGGTGGCAATAGACCCATCCTATAAAATAAAATAAAAAACATATTTAAAATCGCACCTGTCTCATCCGCTTCCGAGAATGCTATCTTCCGAAACAAGTTCCAGCTATCATAATCACTCAGTGCCTGCGATCCATAGGACAAACCATTTTCCTTTGCAATTGAAGATAATTCTTCGTTGCGAGTTGTGAGAATGATTCGGCTATTAGTTTCCTCATTCACTGGAAATGCACCTTTCAAAGAGTTCCACCCATCAAGTGTCCATATGTCATCAAGCACCACCAAACACTTTCTCTCCCGTTGAAAATTGTAGAGCCTCTCTGCTATTTCATCACTTTTCAGCTCTGCAATTTCCTTTCTTTGCTCATCGGACGCACCGCTAAGTTTTATGAAAATTTCTTTCATAATAGCTATGCCCTCAAATTGTTGAGATACACAGATCCAAGCAAAGTACTTGAAATAAGACTTGACTTTCTCGTGATTATAAACCTTCTTTGCAAGAGTGGTCTTCCCCAATCCCCCCATACCCCAAATGGAAACAATGCGGCGGCTTCTTTCTTCTACCAAATAGGTAGACAACTTCTCAACCTCTTTCCCTATCCCAACAACATCATGATCATCACTAATATGAGCATAAGTCAACCTGCGTTCTCTTTGCCTCGCAAAAGAACTGGCTCCTTCATTCCCCTTCCTTTGCTTTATGTCATAATTTTGCATAGTCAACCTCAGTTTAGAAAGCTTGGTTGTAATGCTCTCAATTTCTGATCCGATCTTGTAACGATGAACTCCTTCATTCCAGATGCAAGCATATCTCTTGAAAACAATCTTCATACTTCCTCCCCTCTTGAGATCCAGATTCAAGACAAAAGATTCAATGACATCCTCCAAATCATAAGCAGCTTCTCTAACCACTTTAACCCAAAAGCGCACCACTTCATCATCTTCTTGTCGCTCATCTGCATCTTTGAGGAAGCTCCGCATCAGGAGTAGCTCGCTTTGTGCAAGTTCAACTTGATCGCCAACTCCTTGTAACAACATAGCATTCTGAATCACCAAGTTTCCTAGCGGCTTGAGCCCTTCGATCACCATCGAAACTACAGCCTCAGCCATAGTTGGACAAGTGTGTTCGCCTGAAGAATTAAAGACAACTATATCAGCTTTCTTTCTTCTTTCTGTTTTGTGGATTAGTTGCAGTAGAGATTAATTGTTGCAGTCTCTTCTGATTACATATACAAACCCTCTTCTCTTAGTTATAACTAGTCTAGATAACATGAATTGAAGTCCACTAATGAATTTATAAATAATTAGGTAACGACTTGGTGATTACAATTATTTAGTTCCAATCTGCTTGGTTCCACGTTACATCACATGGAGAGTGGTTAGTACAGCTGTGATTAAGATTGCTAAAATTAAAAAAAGTACCACTAAATCATATGTGATCACACTTACAACCGATCATTTTCAATGTTCAACTCGTAATTATTATATTTTCAATGTTATCCTGCATTTTCTTTCAACTAAGACATATATTATAAGTCGAAATGCAAGCTGTATAGACATATATTATAAGTCCATACGTTATAAGTCCAAATTAGGGCTGCCACTTGGTTTGGTAAATACCAAATCGATCGAAAACCGACCGAAAATTTATGATTTGGTAAACCGAATTTTGGTAATCGAAATCAAAAAAACCGAAACAGAGAAATACTGAAAAAGTTGGTTTGGTTTTTGGTAAATACCGAATTTACCGAAATTCTAATTATTTCTAAAACCATACAGACTAATAATCTTATCTCACGTTTTCAATTGTATATACCATTTAGTAAAAAACAAGACAATGAATAGAAAAATTCAACTATACTTGGTAGCATTTGGGTCTCAATTAAAACGATCAACTTTAATTTAATGTTACTTGTTATATAAAAACGCTCTTATATACCCGTCTTAGTTGATTCATCACACACACACATAGACAAACCCACTTAGATGACATGTAACCGCCCATGTAAAAATTTAGGAATGTTTTTACCTCTCTTGATGATAGGGCTCCTCATAGAAAGCACAAGCGTAAATAGGGTTAGCCGCCTTGATCAAGGCCAAAACATTATCAAAAATACCTAATTTTTCTACCATAGTCGTATTTCACTATATTGATCACATCATAGTTCACAAGGTTTTTGAAAATTTTGCTTCCTCTTTGTAGTTGGTTCATAAAGATGTACATATGCATATAACTTACTAAATAAGTTATACCACATTACTAGGCATGTTGTGATTCCAATGATTACAATTCACAAAATTAAAATTCGACCGTCTGATGTGATCATTATAGTATAATACAATTATGATAGAAAATTCAATTGTACTCAATAATGCTCGGGTCTTGATCAAAGCGGTCAACCATAATTTAACGTCACTTATTACACGAAAAAGCTTTTACTGCCCTTATGTGACTTATTTTGGTCGACTCTTCCACACATACTTTTACATAGATAACACATAACTTGTTCATATAAAAATTTGGAAACATTTACATCTTGACTATTTTGGTAGAAAATTAAACTATACTCGATAATGTGTACTGAAATGACTATCTTTTGTATATGTATTATCAGACTCTAGAAACTCAAGTGATATTTAAATTTTATAGTTTTGTATTGTTTTGTTATATTTTGAAAATATATTTGTTGTGAAATTTGGTAATACCGAAAAACCGACATCCGAAGTTGGTAAGATTTATCTCATACCGAAGTTTTTGGTTTGGTAATTGAAAATCATATTTCATTACCAAAAGCTTTGGTTTTGAAGTTGGTAACGCCCATTACCGATTCGAACCGACCGAGTGGCAGCCCTAGTCCAAATGCAAGCTGTATAGACATATATTATAAGTCCAAATGCAAGCTGTATATATGTTATTTGACTACTTAGTTCCCTCTCCAAATTTAAATTAAGACTAATTACATCCGTAATGGTCACCGTAAAGTGTGATTACTGCGACTGCTGACTAACCTGATAAACCAACACCTTAGGAGTAAGTGAATAAGTAAAAATTGAGCAAAACTCCCACATGCCCAAATTGAGCTAACCCTAAGCCCTAAGGTATAAGATGAGCAATTGTTGATCAATAGTCGTCACCATCAATCTCTAAGCCAAGCTAGTTCTAAGTAGAGCTAGCAATTTGGGTCATGTCGAAACCAACCAACCGTACCAACTTAGTTGGTATACCAAAGATTTGATAACCGACTTACTTGGTACGGTATACCGTACCAGTTTTGGTAACATAGTAGGTACTTGGTATTGAGATTTTTATACCATCGGTATACCGTACCAACCATTTATGTGTAATTATGCAAAAATACACTCATATCTATGTAGGAAACGAAAATTGAACCTCTAACCTAGGGATCATCAAAAAGCCCACGTAGGGCTTGGTTAGGGTCGGGCCAGGCCTCAATCATGTATTTTTTAATTTTAGGGCCAGGCTATTCAAAAAAATCAAAGCCCACGGGTCGCTCACGGGCTCGGGACTTACGGACTTATTAAGGCTTTTTAGATGGGTCGGGCCGGGCCTATTATACACATATATCTAATAGAATTTTATCAAATAAAACAAAAAACTATAAAAAAAGTTAAGATTTGTTAATTATTGAACTAAATGTAATAAAAAATCAAAATAAAATATGACTTAATGCATTAATTAATTTACATATTTAACTAATAAATCTATAAAAAAATATTTATAAAACAATTAATAGGACTTTGGGGAGGACTTTTAAGCGGGCTTTTTAAGGCCGGACCGGGCGGGCTTTGATAGGCATGTAACGAACCGAGCCGCGGACTGGGCCGAGACTTTTGATCTAGCAAGAGAAGAGAGAAATAAAGTCTCACCGTAACATTACAAGATCTCTGCCTGGTCCCCCTTTGCAGACCAAATATTTTCCCAATAACATGAGTGACAGTGGAACACTCATGGCACATCAGCTGATGTGGTTTAGGAAGCAATGTGTTGAGTACGCTACAGAACCAACAGTCAAATGAAACTTCCTTTTTGGGTTACACAACCATCCTCCCGTGGAAGGAGCCTAGGGAAATCCCATGTAAGAGATTACACAATACAAACACCTGGAGGCTTGTAACTCAACTTCAAACACAAACACTGAGAAAAACTAACAAAACCATAGAAAGGAAATGGAGGCAATGAAAAGAAAAAAAAAAACACGTTACAACTTTCAAGTGGATCCAAATTGGTACAAACTACAAACCTCCATGGAGAAAAATAGTTCGCAATAAGAATGTTAGGCTTCTCATACTCTCGAGTTCCAGTCTAATCAAGCCAGCGTGAGGGAATTATAAAGTTGAGGGAAAAAAGAATGTTAGGCTTCTCATCATCTTCCCTTACACTCCAACAGTGGCCAGAATCTCGATGCTTACATCCAATACAGCCTACAGGTCCATAAATCCAAAAGGTGAGGGAAAAAGTTGGCAGCAAATACTAAAATCTCATTGAAATCACAAGGATCATGAGCTTTATATCAGCTAAAGCAACTGATAACAGTAGATTGTTCAATCTCAAGTAGAAGCAGCAAATCATAATAGGGTAATTATAAAGTTGCCTTAAAGAAGACATCACAATTTACAGATTAAGATGCAAATTTCAGCATGGTGTTAATCTGTTCCGCAGTTTGTTATCTTCTAAACATAATCAAATGAAGCACAAAGTGCTTACATTTCGGGATTCCTTTTGATCGTTGTTGACTAGTCTAAAGTTTTGGGGATAGGAGAAGACTATTACTCTTGCTATGCATCTGTTATTAAATTCTAGTGAAAGAACATGGAAGCATATGCCACAAAGTAAAGATACATACCAGTGGATTTCTACAGTTAACCAGCCTACACTCGTCCAGAGAACCTTCCAACATCCAACTCTTCCAAACATCAAAACTGTGACTTGCGAATACAAATTCCATTCTTCTATTTATCTGCAATATGAAAATAGCACATGATTTTAATCCCAAACATGTAGTGGCATTTACAGTTACAGGTCAACTTATGCACAATTATTACCGCACCAAACTTCGTGGAAGGAGAAATCAAAAGCAAAAACAATGCTTGTGGGGTAAGTTCAACCATGCACGGAGCAAAATTATTACCTGCAATAACTTTCCACCAGCGGCAAAAGATCGCAATCCAATTGTATCCTACAGGAAGGAACCAATACTTCAATATCACCGAAGCAAATCATAACAAAAATATGTCATCAGTTTATCACTGTAGGCATAATTTGAAAAATATCAAAATTAAATACAAAAGAAAAGGACTAAGTTCTTGCATTCTAACCTTGCTTCAGATGACAATGAGGAACTGAGCTGCAGGGTCCCTTTTTGTTACATTTGACATGGTATCTAGGAACCAACCACCACCTTTAACTCTTTGCCTTGCAACATGAAGACTGGGGCCATCTCTTGCATATAGAGCTACAACATAGCCATCCTTCCACAAAATTGAAGATAGATTTGAGAGGATGTAAATTAGGCTCTTAATAATTTTCAGAAACTGATACATCACATCTTAATCTCCCATGCGAATGATGATCATTAGCTATTGGCATGAATGACATCAATTGTCACTTTTGGAATTTTGGTAACTCGTACAATATCACAGAAACATGATTAAAAGTAAGGATGGGAAAGCAGAGGGCGGAACCTGCGAAACCACTATGACCTAATAACCTAGCAAGGGCATCAGCTAAGAAATTAGCCTCTCTCCGAACATGATTAACTGAGGGAAAAAAAATCAGTTCCTAGTTTTTTTTGAAAGTAAAATCAGTTCCTAGTTGTTCCGTGGCCAATTTCTGAAAGCTTGCGTAGCTTCCCCCTGCAACAAACCATACCATGCCATCAGATCATGTAGTAGCTAGATAAATCAATAGGAAGGAATTAAGGAAATGATACAAGTTAAGGCCAACTTAATCAAACGTACTGTACGCCAATTAATCGATCACATACCATAGTTCCTCAAGTCCCAAGTGCCCGGAATAACTTGAACATCTCCAAAGCTCGCTTCGCCTCTACGCGTCTTCCACTCTTCCTCAATCACCAGCCTCGACGAGTACAAGTTCCCGTTATAGTAAGATAAGGCACATGTTTGATTTTGTGGAAATCATCCCCGTTTTCCTCAAGTCTTTCGCAAAATTCAATGGGCATCGACTTGAAAGTTAACTCCTTGAGAGCAGTAACATATTGAAGCCCATCTGGAACTGCCCTCAATTTGTCGCACTGCGTAATGTACAATCTGCGGAGACGAGGCATGCCTCCTTCCTCCACCCTCCACTCTTTTAATTCTCGCAACCCTTCAAGGTAAAGAAATTCCAGATTCGGAAATCCTCCATTGGTGCAAACAAGTGTGTCTGAAGGAAGGCTCGAGAAAACAGGATCTTGTAGGTAAAGCACTCTCAACTTCTCAAGTGTGGCAGGTTCTCTAGTATTTCTGTCTGGTCTTCCTTCAGTTCAGTACGATACAACTTTATCTTGATGAGGTTTGGAAAGGACAAGAGGTCTCTTGGTAACTCCTCGATTGACCCCTCCAGTTGCAGCTTGTAGATAAATTCAAAGCTTAATAGGATATCCCACGCAGAACTACCATAGAGAATTTCAAGAGACAGAGAACGACGATGGTGGAATGTGAGGCTACGTCTCGCCACCTGAAGTCATTGAATATAGAAAACATAACTTCAAACGATATGAAAGGTTTTCATAACTCAATGCCAATACCCATAATGCACCTCTTCTTATATACACATTGACATTCTCACTCACAGTTTCCCACTCATTGACTGTTGTCTTTCTTAGATAGCAGTCCTGCTAGCACAATAATCGCTAGTGGTAAACCTGCACAGTGGCGAAGCATCTTCTTTCCTAATACTTCTTTCTTTAATTTGATTTGAGAGTCTGAAAAGAATAGACTTGATCACAAGCAATCACATTCTATTCCACTGCTTGCTTGATCTCCATGCACGTTCGCATCACACAACTTAACGTTACAAAGCATATATATGCTTAACGTTATTTTTTTTTTTATTCGGTAAAATACAAAGAAAAAGGAATTAGGTAGATGTTAATGGGTATAGATCAGACCAAATGGATCTTCCTATAGGGGATAATACGATCATCCTCCCCTCAAGGAGCCAATTAGACCACGTAAAGCGTATGTAAACACATTTCTTTATGAATAACACCAATTAGACCACGTTACTAAAAGAAGAAATCGAACAACCAGGAAAAGAAATGGTGGCCTCCCCCTCCCTATTATCTTCTTGTCTGAAACAAACCCAGCAAGACAAAACCCCGAAGCAAGAAAAAGAGTACAGGCAATTTACGTATGGGTGTTGCTAGATGTACCAGCAAACTTTTTAATAGACCCAGCAATTAAAAATTATCCTGTATTTTTCAGTTTTGCCCTTGTTATAATAAACCCAGCAAACATCATCTCTAACACCACGTTGAGACCAGAAAGAGAACTAATATGGGGGAAGAAATCAGGAGGAGCTTTCCCATGATTTAAGTATAGAATCTTGAGAAGATTTGATGTACGGGATATCGGAACCGATTGCCTTCAAAAAAAATAAATTCCAATTCAATGATCATCCCATTACATATATCTCACCCATATCAATACAGGTATGGAACTTTGATCATCTTAAAACATATAATTGTAGAATATATTTCAGGTAATGGAGAAGAAGAACAAAATCGGCTAAAAGTCTCTTAATCAAAGATTGACACTGCAGATGAATAGATGACTACGCAATTAATCACAAAATTTCAATTCAACTCAAAGGCTCAAAGCAAAACAACGATAAGATGGTATGACCCAGATCCCACTTTAGCCTCCTAAATAGGATGTGTTTGCGCAGTCGTTGCCACATCTCTTCTTCTTAATTTAATGCCTCTGATCCGACTCTAAGAGAAGAATTTGTGTTTGCTAGGTTTATTATAACAAGGGCAAAACTGAAAAATACAAGATAATTTTTAATTGCTGGGTCTACTAAGTAGTTTGCTAGGTACATCTAGCAACACCTTTACGTATTTACACCAACTCAAGAAATATTGTAAAGTGAAACAGTAGGCCCAAAGCACACATATGCTTGTCATTACAAGCAGTTACAAGTTACAACGCAACGAATGAAATTGAAATTGCAAGAAAAACTGACAATGAAAAGAATAGATAACTTTTTGTAACCAAAGAAAAGAAAAGAAAAGAAAACAAAGAGCATGTTATAATAACAGAAGGTACATGCTTGATTTTGTGGAAATCCTCCCCGTCTTCCCCGAGCCTATTACATAACACTTGAAAAGTTCTTGATAGTCAACTCCTTGAGTGTGGCTACATATTAAAGCCCATCTGGAACTGCTCTCAATGACAGGCTTGAATACATCCATGCAAACTACCTCAGAACAATCAAATTATACCGACTATGGAAATATTTCTGGAGCATTCTTATTATTACAACATCTGACCAGAAGTACCAGTTGTACCATGCAAGAAATAAAATGTACCAAACAAGACAAATTTCCCAGAAAACAGAGACCATATAAATTACAGGTAAGTTGTGGAGAAAATCAGATCTTGGTTCCGTGGCCATTTCGTAGCTTCACCTGCAACATGCATTAGATTAGGACTGAGCAGAAGAAAAGGGTAAGCATATCTAATTATCTTTGTTATCTATGAATAGGAAGAAAGCTAGGAAACAAGGCCCAGCTTAATCGAACTGTCAATGAATCGATCACGGACCATATTTCCTCGAGCCCAGTATTACTTAAATGTCTTGTCCCACTCGTTTCTATAATAAGTTCCTGTTATAACAAGAGAAGGTACTGATAACATTCATGGATTTATTGAAAGGAAAGGAAAGGAAGAAAGAAGAAGACTGAAAACAAAGAAAACGCAGAGAACCGAATGGACTACATTTTGAATATTCTGATACAATCAACACAGTACAATTATGGCTAAATATAGGAGAATTAGACTAATGACAGAAAGACAGAAATACCCTTCTATAATATTATCCCTATATTCCTAACAGGTACATGTTTGATTTTCGAGAAGGTGAATTCTGGAATGTACGCAGTGCTCCGAGTACTGCGGCTGTCTGGAGCACGTGTCAAGCAGCGGAGATATGAAGATATGAAGTGGTAGAAAGATCTGAAGATATGAAGTGGTAGACCGAAATCTGGAAATTCGATTCGGCGGTCTTCTGCTGGGATAACGACGGAGCTCAAGAACTGCTTTGAGGAATTGGGTAACGAGGTAAATCTTTGCGCTATTTTCTTTCTGCGGTTCATTTGATTTTCATGGTTAATTTGATTGAACCTGTGTGGGTTTTGGGTTAGGTTCGATTCTTGAGTTAGGAATTGATTTTCGTTTCTTGAAGTTTGGTGATCGAGTTCAATTTGCCTGATTGGGTTGACGGGCCACCGACTTCGAAGGCCGAGTTGACTCGGTGGTGTTCAGTCGCCGTCGTTTTGGTGTTGAGGCCTGGGA
>NC_020497.1:4471624-4472479 GCF_000184155.1 Fragaria vesca subsp. vesca
ATGATTTTGTAAGTCTACCTCCTTTCACCCTCATGTTGTGCATGAGCGTGAGCAGTAGCATAAAGTATGCATATATCTACGAGAAACAATTGATTAGTCGATGAAACTCTGTTTGAAGTGATAGATTTTTGCTTTATATGTTTGACGGAAACACCACAATATTTGATATACGAAGGCTACAAATGATGCATTTATTTGAGCACATGTAAATGGTAATTGTATTGTACTATGTCTTTTAAGTGAAATTATAACATTGGTTCCTGTCCAGGTTTATGTGAACACCATCTGTGATATTCTGATATTATTTTGGTATAATGGTCGATAGTGATACGGATGACTCTGATGAAGGTTTGGAAGTTCCCAACGACAGCTCCGCAGAGTGCGCAAGGTATGCCTCCCTCCTTATTGAAGCTGGAGAGGCGTGTTCAAAGTACTGAAAGTCCCCTGAAGGCTTCAATGCCGCAATGATTGGGTTTCAAATGTTGAAAGCTGAATCCACGAAATACAACCCGATCGTGAATGGAGATCTTGCGCCTCGCAATGATAAGGCGTAACATTGATTTTGTTGCTAATGTTGACATGTTAAAGTATTGACAGGATAGTAACAGGACATCATTCATGGTTATGTTATTCAGTTGTGGTTTTAGAATAGTAGCTAGCTAGTGCTTATTATGATTCCTAATGCAGGTTTTGCGATGCAGTTATTGGATATGAAAATTGGTTGGAACGCTTCAGTATTATAACTCCATTCAATTGGATTATCAGGTGTGAATAAAGCTTCAGTATCCTAGAATTTCATTGCACTAGTTGCTATTATTTTCAATTAGGAACTTGCAAATTGTGATATTTTCGTAG
>NC_020497.1:4474275-4475346 GCF_000184155.1 Fragaria vesca subsp. vesca
ATAAAACATGGCTATGGCATAAAATTCATCTTGATTCGGCAACGTTCGAGACTCGATCGAAGCGGTCAACCCTAATCTATCGTCACTTATCACACGGAAACGCTCTTACATACCTCTCCATGACCTAATTTGGTCAATTCTCCCACACGTTAAACTCTCACATAGATGAGACGTAACCACACATGTAAAAATTTGGAGAAGTTTACCTCTTGAAGATAGGGCTCCCCATAGAGAAGACTAATCGTAAAAATGGTTGACCGGTTTTATCGGGACTTAGATGTTACTTGAAATACGTAATTTTTCAATCATAGTTGTATCTCACTATTCCGATCACATCTTATTTCACGAGATTTTTAAAAATTTTACTTTTTCTCTATAGTTGGTTCACAAAGTTGTACACTTAAATATAACTTCTTAAACAAGTTATACCACATTAGTCGGCACGTTGTGATTTCGACTACTAAAATTCACAAAATGAAAATGCTACCGTCTGATATGATCATTATAGTAAAACATGGCTATTGTATAAAATTCATCTCGATTCGGCATCGTTCGGGACTCGATCAAAGCGGTCAACCATAATCTATCGTCACTTATCACATGGAAACGCTCTTACCTACCTCTCCGTGACCTAATTTGGTCAATTCTTCCACACGTTAAACTCTCACATAGATGAGACGTAACCACACATGTAAAAATTTGGAGAAGTTTACCTCTTGAAGATAGGGCTCCCCATAGAGAAGACTAATCGTAAAAATGGTTGACCAGTTTTATCGGGACTTAGACGTTACCCAAAATACGTGATTTTTCAACCATAGCTGTATTTCACTATTCCGATCACATCTTATTTCACTAGATTTTTGAAAATTTTGTTTTTTTCTCTATAGTTGGTTCACAAAGTTGTACACTTAAATATAACATCTTGAACAAGTTATACCACATAATTAGTAGGCACATTGTGATTCCGATCACTAAAATTCACAAAATAAAAGTCCATCGTCTGATGTGATCATTAGAGTAAAACTTGGCTATAATAACATCGTTTTTATGTAATAAGTGACGTTGATTTAA
>NC_020497.1:4482887-4513036 GCF_000184155.1 Fragaria vesca subsp. vesca
AGGTTTAGCTGGGAGGAACGACGGTCTTCTGCTGGGATGACGACGGAGGTGTAGTTGTGGATTTTCAGGATCCACCGTTGGATTCAACCCCAGAAAACGAAGATCGATGAGAGAGATGGTGGAGATATACCCAGACCGAAACACCAGTTTCTCACAGTTCTCACTACCTTGACGATTAAAACATAAAACTTAAACGAAACCTGCTCTCTTGTCCACGCGAGACGCGCCAAGCGCGCGTGCCTCTTATCCAAAGTAAAAATTTGTAATTTCACCGCTTGGCCATGTCAGCAGACAGCCGCAGTACTCGAAGCACTGCGTACACAGCAGACGTCCCCTTCGAAATCCTCCCCTTCTTTTCCGAGCGTACTACAGAATTCACTTGGCATCCACGTGACAGTCAACTCCTTGAGGGTCTTAATATACTGAAGCCCATCCGGAACTGCCTTCAATTCTGTGCAGTGATCAATGCACAGTCTGCGGAGACGAGGCATGGCTCCTTTCTCCAACCTCCACTCTTTCAATTCTGGCAACCCTTCAAGGTAAAGAAATTCCAGATTGGGAAATCCTCCGTTCGTGCAAACAAGTGTGTCTGAAGGAAGGCTCGAGAAAACATGACCTTGTAGGTAAAGCACTCTCAAGTGTGGCAGCTTCTCTAGTATTTCTGTCTGGTCTTCTTCCTTCAGTTTAGTGCTAGCCAACTTTATCTTGATGAGGTTTGGAAAGGACAAGAGCTCTTCTGGTAACTTCACGATTCCACCCCTCACTTGCAGCTTGCATATAAGTCGAAACCTTGATAGTATATCACAGTTATGACCATCCATGTCCAGAGATAGAGAACGAAGATGGTGGAATGTTGGACCACTTCTGGATTTCAAGATTTCCTCCAGCTGTTCCAGATATTTTGACAAACCTTGGATGTTTAGTTTCCTAACATTGGATCCAACAAGAGCATTTCACATTTAACATTCACCAAAGTCTGCAAATTGCCCAATGACAGCTTCCCGTCTACTGTGTGCCACGGGGGTAGATATAAATGCCTCAATTGTTCCATCTTCCTGAACACATCTGCAGATATTTTCATATGATAACAACGTAAATCTAGAGTCTGCAAACACACCAAATTAGCTACAGATGATGGCAAGTTTTCTACTGCACTATCTTTTAGACTAAAAAACCGCAAGTGGACCAAATTTCCAATTGTGCTTGGTAACTTTTCGAGTTCTTTCATCTCTTCCAACTTCAAAATTCTAAGCAACTTGAAGTCATTGAATATTGACCGGATGAGTATTTTTTTTCCTGATTTGAATATAGTATGGTGGGGCGAAGTATAAGAGTGACCTGAGGTGACCGTCTCTGGTAGTGGGAACTAAATTATCATAGTATCTGTCCACATAGATTGCCAGTCTTCGAACTCTACCGACTTGTGTTGCGTTGGTTCTCGTCCCAGTAGAAAAATTGACAACATGGGAAAAGTTCTCTTCCTTGGCCTTTAACATGCACAAGTCTCTCATGAGATCATGGAGGTGACATGATTTAATCTTCCCAGTTGAACCAATCTGTCCAACTTGAACAATGCACCTTTGCACCAACTCACTTAAACAGCTATATGATACATCTTCCAATATTTCCGATGATGTCTCAGATATAAACCCTTCTGCCATCCATAAATGAGTCAACAGTTTCACTGGTATCTCATAGTCTTCAGGGAAATGACATAAATATAAGAAACATAATTTTAAGCGATATGGTAGGTTTTCATAACTGCATGCCAATACGCACAATGCACCTCCATATTTTTGACCTTTGTATTCTCGATCAAGATCTGTGCCTCTTCTTATATACACATTGACATTCTCACACACAGTTTCCCACGCATTGACTGTGTCTTTCTTAGATAGCAGTCCTGCAAGCACAATAATCGCTAGTGGTAAACCTGCACAATGGCGAAGCATCTTCTCTCCTAGCTCTTTCTTTGATTTGATTTGAGAGTCTGAAAAATGAAGTAAAAAGAATAAGCACCACATTAATTCATATGAGTTTTAGATATATTTAATGCTAAATGAATCACACCGGCCGAGCCAATTTACTCGAGCTCGTCTAATAAATTGAGTCGAGCCGAACCAAACGTGGGCATAAGAAAAATATTAAAGACAAGCTGAGCTTGAGCAAGAAAATAAAAAATAAATAAAGCTTAAGACAAGCTCCACAAAACAAATGTGAGTTGAAATTGATCACTTTAGTATTTACTTCAGGTACGCTCGAAAAAGCTACCTGTCTCATCCATTTGGGAGAATGCTATCTTCCGAAACAAGTTCCAGGCATCATCCTCGCTCAGTGCATGCGATTGGTAGGCATTTTCCTTTGCAATTGAAGCCAATTCTTGGTTTCGAGTTGTGAGAATGATTCGGCTATTAGTTTCCTGATCATGCGCTGGAAATCCACCCTTCAAAGAGTCCCACACTTCAACTGTCCATATGTCATCAAGCACCACCAGACACTTCTTCTCTCGTTGGAAATCGCAGAGCCGCTGTGCCATTTCATCACAATTTAGATTTAGATTTTCAATTTCTTTTCTTTGCTCGCAGAGCAGCTATAACATCAAACTGTTGAGATACACACACCCAAGCAAAGCAATCGAAATGGCACTGGACTTTCTTGTGACCATAAACCTTCTTTGCAGGAGTGGTCTTCCCCAAGCCCCCCATACCCCAAATGGAAACAATTCGGCAACCTCCCTCTTCTACCAAACGTGTGGCCAACTTCTCTATGTCGTCTCCTAACCCAACAACATCATGATCATCACTAACATGAGAATAGGTTAGTGTGCGTTCTTGTTGGCTCGCAAAAGAATTGGCTCCTTCACTCCCCTTCGTTTGCTTGATGTCATAACTTTGCATAGTCAACCTCAGTTTAGAAAGCTTGGTTGTGATGCTCTCAATTTCTGATCCGATCTTGTAACGATGAACTCCTTCATTCCAGATGCAAGCAAACCTTTTGAGAACGATCATCATACTGCCTCCCCTCCTGATAGCCACTTTCAAGACAAAAGCTTCAATAACATCCTCCAAATCATAAGCAGCTTCTCTAACCTCATTAACCCAAGAGCGCACCACTTCATCATCTTCTTGTCGTGCATCTGCATCTTTCAGAAAGCTTCGCATCAGGAGTAGCTCTCTTTGTGCAAGCTCAACTTGATGGTTAACTTCGGTCAGGAAGTTAGCTTGCTGAATCATGAAGTTTCCTAGCGGCTTGAGCCCTTCGATCACCATCGAAACTACAGCCTCAGCCATAGCTGGACAAATTTCTTGCCGGAGGAAAAACAAGTGTATCAGCTTAGAACAATCAACCGGCCAGCTTTGACGTATAGTAATCACGAGGTATCAAAAGATTAGAACAATCTGACGTGTTTGATTCAAGTGGCCTGCTAATTTTCAAAACAATCTTACCTAATCTTCATGTCATTACACTCCATAAATATGCAAATTGCATTAAGAGAACCGTGGATTTGTCATCCTGTCAAGTGTTCGTTTTTAATATAATTTAGGTTAACGACTTGAAGAAAAAGAAAACAAAATAGAAATTAAGAGACTGATCTTGTCTAGTACTGTTTGGTTCAGTTCCATACTTCCATTTGGATTTTTGTTTGAAGCCTCGTATATATTCCTGGTTTCATGGCGGCAAAGGTTGCCGCAAACTGTGATTATTATCTACTGTGACTCATCAATACCCTAACAGCCTTGGGAGAAATTGAAAACACAGGGATAAACGAGTGAAAATCAGAGCAACATTAATTTGTGAGCTAAGTACAGCAAACAGTTCTATATATATGTTCGTCATCAACAGTCATATTAAGGTCACCTAAACTACAACCCAATCCACGGCTTAGGGCGACAAATCACCAAAACTAATGATCTAGCAAGAGAAGATGAAAATACTGCCCCACCGTGTAACATTACAAGATCTCTACCTTCGCCAACCATTTATTTTCAAAATAAAAGTGAAGGTGTTGATGTGGATTCTAATCATTTCCATCGACAGAAAGCAATGTGTTGAGTCCGTCATAGAACCAACAGTCAAATGAAAGTACCTTTCCGATCAAGTCACATAAGCATCCTCCCATGGAAGGAGCCAAGGGAAATCCCATGTTAGATTACACAAATACAATCACCTGGAGGCTCATAACTCAACTATTAACACAAATTTTATGAGAAAAACCAACAAAACCATAGAAAGGGAATATGAAAAGAAAGAAAAAAAAGAGAGAACATTTTACAACTTTCAAGCGGACCAAATTGATACAAACCTCCTAGGCGAGAAATAGTTCGCAATAAGAATGTTAGGCTTCTCATACTCTCATGTTCCGGTCTAGTCAAGCCAGCGTGTTACCCCATCATCTTCTCCTACAGTGGCCAGAATCTCAATGCTTACATCCAATACAGCCTACAGGTCTATAAATCCAAAAGGTGAGGGAAAAGAGTTGGCAGCAAACACTAGAATCTCATTGAAGTCACAAGGATCATGAGCTTTATATCAGCTAAAGCAACTGATAACAGTATATTGTTCAATCTCAAGTAGAAGCAGCAAATCATAATAGGGTAATTATAAAGTTGCCTTAAAGAAGACATCACAATTTACAGATTAAGATGCAAATTTCAGCATGGTGTTGAAATCTGTTCAGCAGTTTGTTATCTTCCTAGACATAATCAAATGAAGCACAAAGTGCTTACATTTCGGGATTCCTTTTGATCGTTGTTGACTAGTCTAAAGTTTTGGGGATAGGAGAAGACTATTACTCTTGCTATGCATCTGTTATTATATTCTAGTGAAAGAACATGGAAGCATATGCCACAAAGTAAATATACATACCAGTGGATTTCTACAGTTAACCAGCCTACACTCATCCAGAGAACCTTCCAACATCCAACTCTCCCAAACATCAAAACTGTGACTTGCGAATACAAATCCCATTCTTCTATTTATCTGCAATATGAAAATAACACATGATTTTAATCCCAAACATGTAGTGGCATTTACAGTTCCAGGTCAACTTATGCACAATTATTACCGCACCAAACTTCGTGGAAGGAGAAATCAAAAACAATGCTTGTGGGGTAAGTTCAACCATGCACGGAGCAAAATTATTACCTGCAATAACTTTCCACCAGCGGAAAAAGATCGCAATCCAAATGTATCCTACAGGAAGGAACCAATACTTCAATATCACTGAAGCAAATCACAACACAAATGTGTTATCAGTTTATCACTATAGGCATAATTTGAAAAATATCAAAATTAAATACAAAAGAAAAGGACTAAGTTCTTGCATTCTAACCTTGCTTCTGATTACAATGAGGAACTGAGCTGCAGGGTCCCTTTTTGTTACATTTGACATGGTATCTAGGAACCAACCACCACCTTTAACTCTTTGCCTTGCAACATGAAGACTGGGGCCATCTCTTGCATATAGAGCTACAACATAGCCATCCTTCCACAAAATTGAAGATAGATTTGAGAGGATGTAAATTAGGCTCTTAATAATTTTCAGAAACTGATACATCACATCTTAATCTCCCATGCGAATGATGATCATTAGCTATTGGCATGAATGACATCAATTGTCACTTTTGGAATTTTGGTAACTCGTACAATATCACAGAAACATGATTAAAAGTAAGGATGGGAAAGCAGAGGGCGGAACCTGCGAAACCACTATGACCTAATAACCTAGCAAGGGCATCAGCTAAGAAATTAGCCTCTCTCCGAACATGATTAACTGAGGGAAAAAAAATCAGTTCCTAGTTTTTTTTGAAAGTAAAATCAGTTCCTAGTTGTTCCGTGGCCAATTTCTGAAAGCTTGCGTAGCTTCCCCCTGCAACAAACCATACCATGCCATCAGATCATGTAGTAGCTAGATAAATCAATAGGAAGGAATTAAGGAAATGATACAAGGCCAACTTAATCAAACGTACTGTACGCCAATTAATCGATCACATACCATAGTTCCTCAAGTCCCAAGTGCCCGGAATAACTTGAACATCTGCGTCTTCCACTCTTCCTCGATCACCAGCCTCGACGAGTACTAGTTCCTGTTATAGTAAGAAACGGCACATGTTTGATTTTGTGGAAGTCATCCCCGTTTTCCTCAAGTCTTTCGCAAAACTCAATCGGCATCGACCTGAAAGTCCTTGAGAGCAGTAACATATTGAAGCCCATCGGCACCGCGTAATGTACAATCTGCGGAGACGAGGCATGCCTCCTTCCTCCACCCTTCACTCTTTTAATTCTCGCAACTCTTCAAGGTAAAGAAATTCCAGATTGGGAAATCCTCCAATGGTGCAAACAAGTGTGTCTGAAGGAAGGCAGATGAAAACACGATCATGTAGGTAAAGCACTCTCAAGTGTGGCAGCTTCTCTAGTATTTCTGTCTGGTCTTCCTTCAGTTCAGTACGAGACAACTTTATCTTGATGAGGTTTGGAAAGGACAGGAGGTCTCTTGGTAACTCCTCGATTGACCCCTCCAGTTGCAGCTTGTAGATAAATTCAAAGCTTAATAGTATATCCCATGCAGAACTACCATAGAGAATTTCAAGAGACAGAGAACGAAGATGGTGGAATGTGAGGCTACGTCTCGACTTCAATATCTTCTCCAGTTTTTCCCAGTTTCTGAACCCGCCAATACTATCTCTGATGTATAGTTTACTGAGATTGGATAATTCAACAAGGGAATTAAATTCCCACAATAAACATTGACTAACGTCTGCAAATTGCAATCAGTAGCCAACGACAGCTTCCCTCATAAAGTGTACAGCCAGGGTAGATATAAAAGCCTCAACTGTTCCCTTCTGAAACACATTTGGGATTTTCATGATTCCACAATTATCACAACGTAAATCTAGAGTTTGCAAACCCACCAAGTTAGCTACAGATGATGGCAAGTGTTGTACTCCACTATTCTTTAAACTTAAAAACCGCAAGTGAACCAGATTTCCAATTGTACTAGGTAACTTTTCGACCCCTCTCATGTCTTCAAGCTTCAAAACTCTAAGCCACTTGAAGTCATTAAATACAGACCGGACAACTTTTTTATTCCAGATTCGAATGTATTCTGGGCCGATGTATAAGAGTGACCTAAGGTGAGCATCTCTTCTGGTGGGAACTAATTTATCAACTTCGTCGTCCACATAGATTGCTAGTCTTCGAACTCTACTGACTTGTGTTGCGTTGGTTCTGTTCCCTTTTGAAAAATTGATAACCTGGAAAAAGTTCTCCTCTTCAGCCTTTACCATGCACAAGTCTCGCATGAGATAATGGAGACGACATGTTTTAATCTTCCTAGTTAAACCAATCTTTCCAACCTGAACCATGCACCTTTCCACCAACTCACTTAAGCAGCTATATGATATGTCTTCCAACATTTCTGATGATGTCGAAGATATAAAACCTTCTGCCATCCAGAAATGAGTTATTCGTTTCACTGGTATCTCATAGTCTTCAGGAAAGTGGCATAAATATAGAAAACATAACTTCAAGCGATATGAAAGGTTTTCATAACTCAATGCCAATACCCATAATGCACCTCTATCGTTTTGACCTTTGTATTCTCGATCAAGATCTTTTCCTCTTCTTATATACTCATTGACATTCTCACTTACAGTTTCCCACTCATTGACTGTGTCTTTCTTAGATAGCAGTCCTGCAAGCACAACAATCGCTAGTGGTAAACCTGCACAATGGCGAAGCATCTTCTTTCCTAATTCTTCTTTCTTTAATTTGATTTGAGATTCTGCAAAATGAAGTAAATAGAATAAGCACCAAGATCAGATGAATTCCGTACATACGTTCAATTTTGGAGAACATATTGCTATCAAGGATACTTCTGACGGGTATGGCCATTTTATAGTACGTAACATTTCTCATACATCAACTATTTTTACCACTTTATGGAATTGCTTTACCACTATTCAATTTACCACTTGTACATGGATTCATGTGGTAACTAATATTTTAGTATTTTATGACTTAACTCTACCAATTCAAGGTAATCGTATGCATTTTCCTACAAAAAAAAAAAAAAAATAGATTGTATGCATGAAACCAATTCAGAATTTCCCACACAGCCTATGACAACTATAGATTAAATTTTGATAAGAACGACACAGCTTGGATTTCTCTTCTACTTTATCCTCTCTACAATACGTGATTCACCACTACATTACCTAGTATATATATGAGACTACATGAGAGGTTGCTAGTTGTATGACTGTATATGAAACTAGAATCGATAATACAGAACTCCAGATATATAATAGATAGAGTATGTATATGAGAAAAAAGAAAAAGTTACCAGTCTCATCCGCTTCTGAGAATGCTATCTTCCTGAACAAGCTCCAGGCATCATCCACACTCAGTGCATGCGATTCGTAGGACAAACCATTTTCCTTTGCAATTGAAGCTAATTCTTCGTTGCGAGTTGTGAGAATGATTCGGCTATTAGTTTCCTCATTCACCGGAAATCCACCTTTCAAAGAGTTCCACCCATCAATTGTCCATATGTCATCAAGCACCACCAAACATTTCCTCTCTCGTTGGTAATCATAGAGCAACTGTGCTATTTCATCACTTCTCAGCTCTGCAATTTGCTTTCTTTGCCAATCGGCCGCACCGGTAAGTTTAAAGAAAATTTCTTTCAGAACAGCTATACCCTCAAAACGTTGAGATAAACAGACCCAAGCAAAGCAATCGAAATGGTGCTTGAGTTTCTCGTCATTATAAACCTTCTTTGCAAGAGTGGTCTTCCCGAAGCCCGCCAAAGGGAAACAATTTGGCAGCCTCCCTTTTTGACCAAACGTGTAGTCAACATCTCTATGGCGTCCCCTAACCCAACAACATCATGATCTTCACTGACATGTGGGTAGGTTTGCCTGCGTTCTCTTTGCCTCGCGAAGTAAGAACTGTCAACCTTTGCTTTGCTTGATGTCATAACTTTGCATTGTCAACCTCAGTTTGGAAAGCTTGGTTGTAATGCTCTCAATCTCTGATCCGATCTTGTAACGATGAACTCCTTCATGCCAGATGCAAGCATATCTCTTGAAAACAATCTTCATGCTTCCTCCCCTCTTGAGAACCATATTCAAGACAAAAGATTCAATGACGTCCTCCAAATCATAATTTGCTTCTCTAACCACATTAACCCAAAAGCGCACCACTTCATCATCTTCTTGTCGTTCGTCTGCATCTTTCGGGAAGCTCCACATCAGGAGTAGCTCGCTTTGTGCAAGCTCAACTTGATCATTAAGTTTGGTCAGGAAGTTAGCTTGCTGAATCATGAAGCTTCCAAGGGGTTTGAGCCCTTCGATCACCATCGAAACTACAGCCTCAGCCATAGTTGGAGAAGTCAGTTTGCCTGAAGAAACACAGCTATAAATCAGCTCTCTTTCTTCTTCTGTTTTCTAAATTGATAGCAGTAGCTAGTGATTGTTGAAGTCTCTTCCATTTACATATATATGAACTGCAAGACATGAAGTGTCAACCAATTAAGGTATATTCTCTTACACAACACTACATATACTAAAAGAATAGACTTGATCACAAGCTATCGTGTTCCAACTTGCTTGATCTCCACGTTCGCATCACACAACTTAACGTTACAGTAGTTTACACAGCATATAAACTTGTTACAAACTACAAGCATAAAACACATTGTTGCAATTTGCAAAGAATATCGTCTGAAGAAGTTTGTAATAAAAACTGAAACTAACCTTATCGTACACTCAAAACACACATGCCAAAAGCTCTTTTATCTTTCTTATATAAACATTTTGCAAACATATTGCCAAAAAGAAAAAGAAATCTTTGGCAAAATACAATGAAAAATATATAGCTAGCTTGATTTGAATGCAATTTTTTTATAAAACGAGGGTTGATGCGGCTGCTCTCAAGCCTCGATTAATAACTGCTTAATACAAGGAGGACATTGACCTTAAACGTCTGATTACAATAAGCATCTACAATATGTCTTGAGATAATTTAAGTAATCATTATTCTAATAGAGCAGTACTCTTTGGTGCTTGTTAGAATACTTGTCAGATGTTGATATTATCTCGAGACATACTCGATCTAGGTGCTTATTGTAATCAAGGCTTAGACTCAATGTCCCTTCTTGTATTTAGCAGTTTAATTAATTAAGCCTTAAAGGCAGCGTATCAGCCCTTTATTCAAGAAAAAAAATGCTGCAGGTATAAGATCGATTTCCAATAGCTTCAACTGCAACAACCATGCCATAAGCTATTAAGAATGGTAATGATGAAGCAAGTGGAACATGAATTATAGTTGCTTCAAAGGATCAGAATCAAAGAAAAACGGACATACCATTATCCACAGTAAATTGCTGAGGAGCAGCACAGCTATTAGCTATATATAATTTCCTTTTGGGCTCATTTCTTGCTCAGACCTAATATTTATTAAGAAATAAATTAATAAATATAGATGATAGAATATACTTCAATTAGTAACTCGTTAAAAGCAAAGATGATCAGTTGTTACCTAAAATGTACGCGTTATTGTGATTGGCCCTAGTACCTCTGAAAAATCAACCAGGCAATTCTCATTATGCTGTGTATACAACAATAATAGGATGAAATAATAAAGCAATCAGAAAGCAATACAAAGATCTACAGTATTAATAATGATATGGCGGTATATGACATACCATCATAGAGTTCCCGAGTGTACTCTCTCTTGGTGATTATAACAGAAGGCACATGTTTGATTTTGTAGAATTCCTCCCCTCCTTCGTCAAGCCTGCTACAGAATTCAATAGGCATGCAGTTGAGTACTAATTCCTTGAGGGTAGCAATACGTTGAAGCTCATCTGGAAGTGCCCTCAATCCTTGACAGTTATCAATGATCAATCTGGAAAGACAAGGCATGGCACCTTCTTCCATGGTCCATTCTTGTAATTCTTTGAAGAACCTGACTGAAAGCAATTCAAGACGGGGAAAGCCTCCACCAGAGCAAACCAGTGTGTTTGAGGGCAGGCTGGCGAAAACACGGAAATCAAGGTATAGCACTCTCAACTTTGGCAGCTTTTCTAATAACTCAATCTGGTCTTCCTCCAAATGAGTACCAAACAGTTTCATCTTCACAAGGTTTGGATAGTACGAGAGCTCTGCCGGTAACCGTGTGATGAGTCCGAGCAGTCGCAGTTTATATATGAATGGGAACCTCAATACGATATCTCCTCCACTTTGGTCCACCGTCAGAGTCAGAGATCGGAGGTGATTGAATGTGATGCTTCTAGATTTCAATATCTCATCCAGCTTTTCCAAGTGTTTCGACCCTGCTGGTGCCCTAATGTATAGTTTTGTGAGATTGGATAATTCAGCAACGTCGTTCAAATCACACTCTTCACTGTCAACATTGACTAAGGTCTGCAAGTCGCAAAGCGTAGCCAATGACAGCTTCTCCCCACTGATTCTGTGATGCATAGGCAGATATAAATGTCTCAGCTGCTCCATATTCTTAAACACATTCGAGACTGTCATCACTGTTTTAGAACGTAAATCTAAAGTCTGCATACATATCAGGTTAGCTACACATGATGGCAACTGTTTTATTTCACTATCTTTCACACTTAAATACCTCAAGTCGACTAGATCCCCAATTGCATTCGGTAGCTCTCCGTCCACACATGCTATCAAACTTCAGAACGTTAAGCAACTTGAAGTTCTTGAACACTAGTTGTAAGTCCTTTTTATGTACTCTCCGGATAAAAAATTTAGGAGAAAAGTATAACAAAGACCTAAGATGGCCATCTCTTGTCGGAGTTGATACATTATCTCGTTTGCGCCAATAGATGGCCAGTCTTCGAACCTTACCAATTGGTGCTACCTGCCTAATTCTCATGTTTGCAGAAAGATTGACAATATGGACAAAATTCTCCTCTTTAGCCTTTAACAAGCACAAGTCTCGCATAAGATCATGCAAATGACAACTTTTAATTTTCCCAGATGATCCAACGTCACCGACTTGAACCAACACCTTTCCACCAACTCACTAAAGCAATTATATGATACATCTTCCATCATTTCTGAAGTCGTGGATATAAAACCTTCTGCCATCCATAACTGAGTCAATCTCTTCACCGGTATCTCATAGTCTTCAGGAAAATGTCCCAAATATAAGAAGCATAACTTCAAGCGATATGGTAAGTTGTCATAACTAAGTGCCAAGACCCATGAAGCACCTTCATATTTTGACCTTTGTATTCTTGTTCAAGGTCTGTGCCTCTCCTTATATATACATCAACATTCTTATGCACAGTTTTCCACTCATCAATTGTGTCTTTTCTAGCTAATAGTCCGGCGAGCACGATAATAGCTAATGGCAAACCTACACAATGTTGAAGCATACTCTTTCCCAGTTCTTCCTTCTTTGAATAAATTTGAGAATCTGACAAACAAAGAACAATCGAGCGACACAAAACTAAAGTCAATTTTGCATTCTTGTACAATGTCTATTATGTCATACATTTAAACAATTTGTAGTTTCATGACATATAATAACAAATTGTAGAGAAAATTAATAGGATTAGCCCAAGTAGCAGCAAGTTTTGAAAATTGCATTAGGATAGGCTAGATCCATGGGTCTGTCCTGAGATTTTCTAATCCAACAATCAATTCATATGTATTGCATGAATGTGATGGTATAACACTTAGAAGACATTAACATTCCAGTTGAGAACAAGCTAAGAAGAAGAAAATGCATTGCCAAGTGGAAATGTGGAATGTAGTAGTTTGTACTTTCTATTAGATCAACTCGAAGGATAAATATAAATAGTAAAGAAAAAGAGTTTATGAGAGCATACTTGGATCATTGACTTCAGAGATTGCTATCTTGCGAAACAAGTTCCAGCCTTCATCTGCACTTAGTGCCCGAGATTCATAGAGGAAGTTGTTTCCTCTTGCAAGTGAAGCTACTTCTCTGTTGCGAGTGGTCAGTAATATGCGGCTCTCGGTTTCCTCATTCATTGAAATTCCACCTTTAAAAGAGTTCCATGCATCAAGAGCCCAAATATCATCGAGCACCACCAAACATTTTCTGTCTCGTTGGAAATTGCACAGCCTCTCTGCTATTTCCTCATTACTTAGATTTGCAATTCCTTGTCTTTGCTCATCTGACATGCTGCAAAGTTTCATAAAAATTTCTTTCATAACTGTTGTGTCATCACATTGTTGAGAGATACACACCCAAGCAAAACAATCAAAATAACACTTGACTTTCTTATAATTGAAAATTTGTTTTGCAAGAGTGGTCTTTCCAGAGCCGCCCATGCCCCAAATATAAACAACTCGAGGGCCTTTGTCTTCCACCAAATGCGTAGCTAACATCTCTACGTCATCCCCTAACCCAACAACAACATCCTCAATGACATGGGGATAGGTTAGCCTGCGTTCTCGTTGCCTTGTAGAAGAAGTAGCACCATCATTCCTCCTTTCCTGCTTTATGTCATAGCTTTGCATAGTCAACCTCAGCTTGGACAGCTTGTTAGTAATGCTCTCAATTTCCAATCCGATCTTGTAGTGATCCACTCCTCTGCTAACAAAACAAGCAAACCTTTTGAGAACTACTTTGAAACTTCTTTTCTTCTTGTAAGCTACTTTCAAGACAAAAGATTCAATGGCATCCTCCAAATCATAAGCAGCTTCTCTAATAATATTAAGAAAAAATTTCAGTTTACCTCCCTAATATTTGGTGGCAAAATCAGTTGAGTCCTATACCTTTTTTTTAAATCAGTTCGCCCCTTCAACTTTTGTAAACACATCAGTTTTGTCCAATTTTTGAATTTCCCTTAAAATATGACGTCACCAAACTGACAAGGGGGCCCATTTTTAACAAAAAGTTACAGGACTGAACTGATTTTGACATCAAACATCAAAGATGTAAACTGAATTTAAAAAAAGTTAAAGGGGCGAACTGATTTTAAAAAAAGTTGCAGGACTGAACTGATTTTGACATCAAAGATTAGGGGGGTAAACTGAATTTAATTCTAATATTAACCCATAACCGTACCACTTCCTCATTTTCTTGTCGTGCATCTGCATCTTTCAGGAAGCCTTGCATCAAGAGTAGCTCACTTTGTGCATCAAGAGTAGCTCACTTTGTGCAAGCTCAACTTGATCGCCAACTTCATTGAAGAACTTAGCTTTCTCAATCATCATGCTTCCGAGCGGCCTGAGCTCGTGGATCACCATTGAAACGACAGCTTCAGCCATTGTGGAGAAGTCAGCTACACCAATTTTCTCTCTTCAATCTGTTTTCTAGATTGACAAATTCCAGTGGAGATTGATGAAGCCTGTTGGTGTCTGTGAGTGAAATGCATATAAAGTTCTAACCAACTCACTTTCCTTGGCAGATTCCCAACAAGTCTATGCTCAATTAATCGATTTAATGATTTATTATTAGGCAACAGGGAACCAATTGGCCTTAACTAATAGATTGAGTGTAAACACAAGTTATGAAAATTATATTCTAAGCTGCTTCTCAAGTTGCATCATATGGTTCCATTTGACTTTCGTGAATCAATTAGGCTAATTAACAAAACAACCATAGCTAATCTCCTTAGTAGACTTGAAGATGATCATGTTTGAAGCTCAAACTCACCACTTCTACACTTGTTTTAATTTTTAATTAAATATTAAATAACAAAGCAAACTCTCTTCAACAACGCGAATCAAAGAAGTTGAAACTAACCTTTGGGGTATTGTGTTGTTGTTTGTTCTGTGTTCTTCTTTTGTAATAGAAAAGAAGTTGAAACTAAAAACTTGCGGATTGTGGTATTGGGGCGGTAGCAGAATTCCTGAATATTAATCAAAAGCGGCGAAATCAAATTTTTGTTCAAAATAAAATTGGAGGGAGAAGTTCGTGATCAAATGGGTACCTCCCCCAATCTGATTTCATCAAATTGAAACACTGAGAAAACTGGAGAAGCAGGTCTCGGTGTTACTGCTATAAACGACGCATGCCAAATCAAACCCAGGCCAACTCTGCTCTGCAAGTAGAAAATGTTGTAATAGAATCAGATTCCCGAATTGCAATAGATGAAATCAAAGGAAAGAAGCATTCGAATTGGGAAATTTACCTCATTCTATCAATTGGCGCCGGATGTCTCGTGAAGTGAACCAAGCAGCAGATCGCTTGGCCTCACTTGCCTTTGTAGACACAGTTTATAATCAACTCCTTCCGCTTGTCACTCGTGATGACACTACGGCAAAGCTAGAGAAAGACCTTCTCTGAGAGCAGAGGCTTCAGCTAAAAGGTACATGAGGAGCATAGTTTTCTTGGAACCAACAAGAATGAGGCAACCCCTAGTATCTCTCTGATAAAGACATAAATTTGTCTCACAAAGCCATCGATGTTGAGCTTTGCAAAGACAGGCGTTGGGGGGAAGGTCGTGAATCTTTTCAAGTTCTGGGGACTAGGATGATGCACTAGAGAAAAGAAAAATATATAGGTAGTCAAGAAGGAAAAGCGAAGTACCATCCGGCAGTAACATTACAAACCTCTAGCTTTTCCCAGCCAAATATTTTCCCCAGGAAAGTGTGTTAGCATTGTGGACATGACCATTGACAGGAAGCGATGTGATAAGTCAGCAATAAAACTAACAATCAAATGAAACCTCCTTTACCAGTCAGTTACATAACTGTTCCTCCAATGGAATTTCCCATGTAAGATTACACAAATACATTCACCTGGAGGCTTATCAACTCAACTTCGAACACGAATATGATGAAAACAGACGAAACCATAAGCAAGAAATGGAGGCAGTAAAAAATAAACAGAAACAACACTTTACAACTTTCAAGCAGATTCAAATTGATACAAACCTCCCAAGGAGGCAAAAATAAAATTGGAAAACAGGAATGTTAGGCTTCTTATACTCTCATGTTCCAGTCTAATCAAGCCAGCGTGTTACCCCATCATCTTCCCCTACAGTGGCCAGAATCTCGATGCTTACATCCAAAACAGCCTACAGGTTAATAAATCTAAGAGGTGAGGATAAAAATTGGTCGCAAATACTAAATTAAAGGTGCAAAGATCATGAGCTGTAAGCAACTATTAACCATAAAATCTTCAATCTCAAGTAGAAACAGCAAATCATATAAGCTCATTAAAATGTTGCCCTGAAAACGACATCACAAGTTAAAATGCAAATTTAAGCATAGAGTTGAAATCTACTATGCTGTTTTTAACCCCTAAACATATTTAAAAGACGCACACAGCCCTACATTCAGAATTCCTTTACACCATAGATCTATCTTTGTTGACATGTAGTTTCAGGAGGGGGAGGAGACCATTACTCTTGTTAATGCATCTGTTTCAAATTGCAGTGAAAGAACATGGAAGCATATGCAACAAAGTAAAAGTACATACCAGTGGATTTCTACAGTTAACAAGCCTACACTCATCCAGAGAACCTTCCAACATCCAACTCTCCCAAACATCAAAACTGTGACTTGCGAATACAAATTCCATTCTTCTATTTATCTGCAATAAATAGCATATTATTTTAATCCCAACCATGAATTGGCATTTAAGATTCCAGGTCAGCTTATGCGCAATGTTACATCACTCAAACTTCCTGGAATAACAAAATCAACAAAGAGATGGTATGGGGTCCAGTTCAACCATGCAGAATTCAAAATATTACCTGCAGTAACTTCCCACCAGCAGCAAAAGATCGCAAACCAATTGTATCCTACAACAATGAACCAATAATTCAATATCACGAAAGCAGATTATAAAATGTGAAAAATAGGCTACATTTTGAATCTAAAAGAAAAGGACTAAGTTCTTGCATTCTAACCTTGCTTCTGATTACAATGAGGAACTGAGCCGCAGGATCCCTTTTTGTTACATTTGACATGGTATCTAGGAACCAACCACCACCTTTAACTCTTTGCCTTGCCACATGAAGACTGGGGCCATCTCTTGCATACAGAGCTACAACATAGCCATCCTTCAACAATTCACCAGGCTTTCCACTCAGCCTCTTTCTAGATTTTAGTAGCTGGTCAGACGGCGATTCTTGCATTGATTCTATAGGTGTTTTCCTACTTCTCGAGTCTTCAGGGGAAGCAAACCGAGAACCGGAACTTAACGCTTGATCTGTGCCACTCATAGTTGTATCTTCCTCTCGCTGCGAGGTACTTTCTTTTTCTAGTAAAGGTTCATCTGATTTTTTCTGAGATTTCTGATGTGTGTGCCTCTTTTTCGCTTTCTTACCTGATCTACTTCGTCTTCCATCAGACCGAGTAATTGAATTTTGAGATAAACCCGAACCTTGCTGGCTAGAAGACTCCTTGGATTGATTGATTTCTTTATTCTGGGAGCTTTCTGGACTTGCATGGCTAACTTCAGTTAATTGCTGGACAACGGCTAGCTGTAGGGGATTTTCTTGCTCCAGTTTATCAGAGTGTTCATTTTCATCACCTATTTCGCTTTCCTCATCCTCATCAGATACAACATTATTTGGAACAACCCCATCGAAGAAGAATGTCTGCAATACAGAGATTGCTTTCTCCCTTATCTCCAGCCATACTTCTTCACTATAATCTGCACTGTGCGGAAGTATCAACACATTGGGCATCTCCTTTACCTGAAGTAAACCAATGACAATATATATCTCAGGAACACCCTGGTACATTAACTTGCTACTCCATACATCTTTCAGATATGGTACCACTGTACAGTAAGGAAGGAAAACGAAAACAGTATCACTAATACTGATCACATACGCACATCCATAAAAAGGCGTTCTTTCCCATCCCATCCCCGTTTAATGGGCATATGCGCATAAGTTGTTAAATGTAAACAACACTGCCAAACCCAATAATCAGGCAACAGCGCAACATGGCCAACATACATGATCAAGGAAACATTGTTGATAAAGAATGATAAACTTTTATATTAAGCAATAGGGAAACAGGGCAAGGATGGAATGAAAACCATGACAGAAGATTAAGGGAATGAAAACTGATTTAGACATGCATAGACCAAAGAGTTATCATACGGTGAAACATAACATGATTTAGAGATTTCAGAAAAAAGGTATAGAAGAGGCTATAAACATGTCTTGTCTCTTTGTTCCTTTGGCAGAAGAAAAATCTGTTATCAGAAATGGGACAGCAATACACCCCACTCACTTGATAAGAAAGTATTGCCCTTTTTCTTTTGCTAACACAAGAAACAGGAGACTATTCCTTCAATGGAGAAAAACAGGTACTATAAAGGGAGCTGAAAAGCAAACTCAAGCAGTCAAGCACAATACTTGCCAAGAAATTGACACAACCTATGTTAACAAGTCCATAACCAATAACTAGTGAACATACCCATGCTTCCATCCATTGCGGCCCTTCAGCACCATCTAAAGCACACCCAGCTAAAGTTCCATCAATCAAAAGCTGTTTCACAAAACAATCATCCAACAGCTGACTGCTACCTGTGTTTACAAGGAATGCTCCTGCACAAGAGAAAATATCATTATTCTATGCAAAAAAATGAAAATAACAAAAAGAAGAAAGAACCAAATGTGGTCCTAAAACAGGAACCAAAACGGAAGAAAATATACCAGGCTTTACATGCTGTAGGCATTCAGCATTGAGAATCTGAACTGTTTCATTCGTCACAGCACAATGAAGCGAAATGAGATCACTCGCAGCTAGCAAGTCATTTAGAGTATCCATCTTTCGAGCGGCAGAAGGAAAGCCATAAGATCTACTCAATGTTCCGCTCACCTGAATGAATGCATTTAAACAGAAACATCAATACAAACACGCAAAAGGGGTTTGGAACTAGAAAATGCATCAGGAAAATCTTTCAATCACCATCAATCTTTACTAAGCTCAAAATATTGATTCGCAAACCTCTAGCATTGCATTCAAAACTTCATAACATACTTGCAACGAAAATTACTTCCAACTTGGACTAAGCTAATTCGAAACTTAAAGAAGTATATATGATCGAATCAGTACCTCTACATCAAAATAGAGCACGCTCATCTTGAAGGCCAAGCTCCTAGTAGCCAGAGACCTCGCCGCCGCAGATCTACCAATAATCCCCAAAACCAAGCCCCGGCACCGCCTCATCCCCCGGCAAAGCGGCTGAACCGAACCAAGCCACCCGGAAGCCGAAAGAGTCTGGCGCGAGAGCAAGTGCGTCCTCCTCAACAACCCTAGAAACAGCGCCATAACAGTATCGGCGATCTCCTCCGCGCGGGAGGTGTCCACGTGGACGAGCCGGAGCCCGAGGTCGGCGGCGAGAGCCGAATCCGTAGCCCGGTCAGCAGAGCCAAGGCAGAGAATAAGCTGATACGGACGCAGCCGACGCTGCGCGGCGCGTGGGAGGTACGCGAGGGATTGGAGAAGCACGGCGGAGGCGGACTCGATCCTGCCGTCGGCCAAGCGGCTGAGAGGGACGTGTTCCACGGCGGCGACGCCGGAGAGGCAGTCTTGCTCCATGGCGAAGTCGTCGATGCAGTTGAGAGTGACGACGAGGGGGAGCGACGGCGGCGTTGTTTGGGTGGTGCGGTGGTGGGACATTGTGGCGGGGGATCCGATGCCGGCGGTGGTGCTCATCTTTTTGGGGCTGTTTAGGGTTTAGGCTGGTAGGGAAGTTGTAATTTTGGTCATTTCTGAGGGTTAAGGTAGAGAGTGAGGGATTCCATTTGGTTGTGGAGAGTTGGAGAGCTTCGGAGTTCAATTCTTCACTACCCTCTGCTGAGATCCAGACCCACTAGTCCCTCTCTGTTCGGCTATTTCGCGCTCTGTTCACTACTCATAGTTTCACGTGTGCCCCTGTCTTTTTGGTTATTTCCATTTGTATACTTTCTCTTTTAATTTAGTCACTCTTTATTCAATTGTCATAGGCTCATTTGGGACTAGAATATACGGTAATACGGAATTACGGATATACGGATATTCCTACCTCCCTTTCAACTGTTCATGGTTAACAATGCTTAGAGTTCGTGATGAAAATTTTAAATCCGAAATATCGTATGGGAAACTTCTAACGTGGACTTTATAATGAGGACCAAATGAAGACTTTTGAATGAACGGTTAGATGACTATTTTAAGTTTTAGTTGATATTTTCAAATTTTAACATGCACATCATCCAACTGTTCATTCAATCATCCAACTGTTCATTCAAAAATTATCACTTAATCCTCATTATAAAGTCCTCTCCTAGTATCACATCGATAACTTTGTGAGTTCAAGCATCACTTACAAGAGAGAAGGGGAAGAGGAAAACCATGCCACCATGACCTTTCAATTGTTTCACTTTCGTGTCAATTGTCTGTTGGAGGCGGTTGGCGTCATCTAAAGACTGGTCATGGTGAAAGGCGAAAAAGTTGCACATTTGATCTCGTCCGTTAAGTGAATGTTACAAGCAAGAAAATTTCAGCATACTGTATAATATCAGGAATCTGTGTCCTGCTACAAGGTATATTGTGATTATAATTCATGAACACTCACAAAGTCACAAGCAAGCACAAACACAACTCTGACTGTGGAACATTGTACAAGTCAGTGAGCTTATTTCGACAACATGCCCACTGCTTGCTCAAAACTACTTTTATTTGAACAGAGTGAGACAAAAGAACACTACAAGTGAAGAAACTATCTACAAAACCAACCATTGTCTGAACTCCCAAACTGAATAAAAAAAAAGACACCACCTTCTACAAGATATGAAAAAATTTAAATAGATACATCTTCTAGAAAGCAAACTCAAACCTCATACCCATGATTTAGGCCGGAAGCTAAGCCTGCCTTGCTTTTTTCCTACAGCTCCATAAGATCTCCAAACCTTATTATATGTTTGCGTCTCTGAAGGCTGAGCTACAACTGAAGCTGCAAATCCGCATTACAACCATCTCTATGCTTCATATGATACAACATATTCGTGGTCCAGTACACGGCAACCTTAGGTGTGAAAACTGTGAGATAAAGAACTTGGGCATCCTTTGTAAGAGCATTACGTAAACATGAAACTATTAAACAGAAAAACTGTACAGAACCTCCAACCCCTCTACAAAAACTCATGCTCAACAGATTCATGCTGATCTCACTTCCTACTCCACAATCTTCAAATACTTCATGCCTTGTTATATTTCCCTCAACTTTCCGTCAGGCATTTTTCCTTTCTCCTGTAATTTGTGAACCATAACCAACCTCCAATTCATAAGATTCACTTTAGAGAAACCTCCTCCTGAAATTACTAGTAGTCGCTTGATAGGAACGCATGAGCAGTCCAACACCAATCCCTATTCCAAGGCACATCCCAAGGCCAATTCCAACACCAACTCTAACACCAGCATTAAACCAGGTGAGTTGACCATCTTCACCCATGTACATTTCATCAGAGTAGAAACCATGTCCTATCTTCCCATCTGATTCATACTCATCGATTTCAGATTCTGTCATCTGCATAGACCAAATCAAGGACTCGAAGTCAGTTATGAAACAAACAGAAAATAGTTGTATCTAAATGAAGGACCAAATCATTAGTACAGGAACAAAGATTAAAATATTAGTACAAAGCTTGGAATTTATAGGAAAGCCTTAACACTAGAAAAGCATAAAGGAAAAACTCTTGCTCCATCAGATTGCATTGCAAATTGAAGCTTTAACAAGATGAGTTGGCAAAGCCCCAACACAGTACAAGTTATTATATACATATGCACCTGTAAGTAAGCTAAAAGAGTTGAAGGCCTCTTGGCTGCAGATGAACTTACAAAGTGCCAACTATTATTTCACTGCTGAACCTTTAGTTGGAACAGGAGTTATTGCATTTTGTTAAGCAAGTTCTCAACAGAAATATAGGCACAGGTTTTGTAGGAGTCAGTAGACCAAACTTTGAGAAATAAATGCAAACGCAAATGGGAATAACTAAATACCTATTCCGTATGGTAGCAATCACTTGTTGAATGGGAGGGTAAAACTATCGATTCATCATTCCACTTCAACATAACCACTTGATTAACACATACATTTTCAGATTAACAATACAACTACAATTTTTCTTTCCATCATATATGTAACAAGTAACACAGTGATGCACGGAGCATTATAGAGCCTCAAAGTACCTTACTACAATTTCCACATACTAGAAAACACACCATAAACTATGCATCCATAATCACACATTGTTCAAAGTTCAAACATTAATCCAAACTCTCTACCATCACCCCGCCAAGTTCCCACAAGATTATCGAAATCATGCTTCAAAATTCAAAATTGCCCAAACAAACAAACCAAACTTTAGCAACAAAATTTCAATACCTGCACTTTTCGCTGCCGAATTAGCCCATTCTTACTATTCTCCTTCCCAACCTCCTCCTCCTCGGGAATAGCATCCAGCGTGGCATGCCTCGGGCACTTCCGCCTGGGACTAACCTGTATCGTCTTTGTCAAAATCACCGGCACACCGGAGCAGCACCCGGCGATATAAACCTCTATAGACGGCGCCGAAACCCCAAGCTTCGGCCGGAAAAACGCCGAAGAGCCGGAACTAATCGACGCCGCCATATAACAATCCATACTCCAACCCGTCTTCGAATCATTCTCCATCCCTACATTCCCGTTAAGCCAAACGCCCTCCATTCTCTCCAACGACCCGCACAGCACCATGTCATTATTCTCATACACCTCAAACTCCACCCCGCCGGTGACCCTCACGCTGTCGGTGGCCACGTACGTCACCTCCGACGACTCCTTATCCAACCTGTCGCGTCGTAGCGTCAGCGACGCCGTCTCCGAGTTCGGAATCCTGGCGCCGTTGATCTCGAGAGAGACGCCAATCTCGCGGCGGAGGGAGCAGAGCGTGAGGTGGTCCGGCACGCTGTCGATGACGCACGGCGCGATCCGGACGTAGAAGAGACGGATTTCGAACCAGGCCGAGTGCGTGAGGGACGGCCCATTCAGCATCTGGTACGAGCTCGCGGCCTTCGTCTTCGCCGCCACGGACGGCGGCGGCTCCTTCTCAATCTGCGGCTCCATGAACAAAAAAAAAAAAAAAAAACCCTAATTACACTAATCGGAATCGGCGGAATTGAGAAAGCTAGGTTTTTTTCCGGTTCTGATTTCGGACAAGAAAAATAAAAATGGAAAAGAAAAGGGGAAATTAGAGCTTGTGAGGCATTGAGATTTTCGAGCAAAGTAAGGAGGTTGTTGCGGAGAGCAGGGTTGGGGTTTTTCTTTTTTTTTTTTTTGGTGGGGGGAAAATGAGAAATAAGGTTTTGGGTGGAGATATTTTTCCACGTCGGTTTTCGGCGACGGAGTCAACCATGCGAGACACGCGTCGTTGAGGCTGTCTTAACAAGTGAACGGCCCCGAGCTAGAAAAAACAAAAAGGAACTGACATGCAACAATAAATACTGAAAAATAGTTACAACGTACAAGTACAACTACGGCATACGGTGGCGTATTGCGTTTTAATTAAGGAGAAATTTATTAATTTCTGTTTTCAATATTTGGAGGGTAAGACCGTAAGACAGTGACTCTTTTTGAAAAAAATAATAAAAAGATAAGAGGGCTGCTTTCTATTAGGATTCATAGATTATTGAAGTTAAAGACAGAAATTGAAAGAAAATAGTAAAGAAAACGGAGAGAACCTATAGAACTACATCGTGTATTCTCATTGATTGTAAATAAACAATACATTATATTATATATATAGGGTAGTTCACGGAAAAGAAAGTAATTTTTTTGTCTTTCCCACGGGAAAGGAAAAAAAAGAGAAATAAAATTTTCCGATGACTTTTCGTTCCTATGTCTAGTAACACAAGAAAAATCATCCGAAAAGTTGTTAATTAAAATAATAAAATAATATATTGTGAGTAATAAATACAAAAAAATGAGATGGAGAAAATGGTTCATATGAATTTTGGAAGGAACAACTTTCCCTCATATTTTCTCAACCTTCAGGAGGAAATAATTTTTTTCCTTCAACATTTTCAAACACAGAAAAGAAACTACATTCATTTGGTGATGATTACTTTTCACGAACCAAACGAGGCACAAATGACAAATATACCCTTCTATGGTTAATACTTTCATCATTTAGATTCAATTTAATGACTTTATTATAATTGAGAGGTCGTAAATTCAACTTACAATAAACTAACTGTAATATATTGGTTGTGTTCTTGATCAAAAAAAAAAAAAAATTTGTCAATTTCAGCCTTTCTCTGTCAATTAAGTTGACAACAACTTTTGAAGCCGTGATATTCTTTTACATATGTGGTAGTTTGGTTTCAGAGGTCACAAACATTTGGCACATACACTTCACATCAGTGAAGTAAAGTCTGTGTAACCCAAGCTCTGAAGTGTGTTTCTACATTGTTCAACATTAGTCTTGAATCTTGATACGATCAACCTCACTTACATATTGCAATTCCAATATAAGCTCCTGTATAGAGATCCCAAATTTATTTTAGCAGCTAAATGAGAATAGTAATTTCATCAACATGAAGCTTAAAGGCAGACGCCCATTATGCAAAACCCAAAACTGTTCCAAGGAGAAAATACAACTGCATACCGGGTAAAAAAACAAAAAACAAATAGCTTTGAAAGAACTCAAAGAAGCAGTTCCCATCTCCTCAAGTTCTCCTAATGGCAGCATATTGTTCCCCAAGTTAACCTGCATGATCATGAAAGTCTGTCAGTTAAGTATGTCATAAACATGCACTTCACAACACACAACATAAAGACCCAACATTTACCTTCTCCAACAAGATCGCGCTGCCTAATTGATACTCAGCCACCAACGACAATAATGGTTCATGTTCATTCAATCAAAACCAAAACTTCATTTCACAATACCAACAAATGCAAGAATTTGAAACAAGTCAGTTCGAGGCTTGCCTTGTCCCCGAGGAAGGAAATTTTCTTGTCCTCCTCAGCGCGAATGGCACAGTACGTGCTGATGCATGATATCCTGGTCATCATAGGTTGCCCACTCATCAAACTCAGGTGTTGCAACCGAGGGGCCAGCCCAGACTCCAGTTCCCCATCCACCTGCACTTGAAGCCTTTCCTGATTCTGCATTTCCTATTCGCCTCAAATAACAAACACAATTCAAACCCCTATTTCCTCTTCATATAAACCCCAATTTCAACACAAAATCCAAGAAAACCAGTTACCCACAAAAATCTAGCGTAAATTTCAACTAGCATTATGATAAACCAAGAAACCCCTAGAAACATACATATCCAATACATTCAGAACCCTATAAACATTACTAGTTGAGTAAAAGAAAGAGAGCACGTTTCATTTATCTCGGCAACACTAATCATGATGAAAATTGATGATTGCACTAGATAACTAGGTTTCTGGACTACACTAACCTTTTTCTTAGATGGAAATATTTTATTTCTAATGTCACAAACTCACAAACAATACTATCAAGGCAAAAAAGAGCAAAGTCAACAATATGAAACATCACAAAAAATAGGAACTGATCAAAACTATCATTCCTCATCTCAATGTGTTAATTCCAACTTCTAACACATCAGTGGGCTCGACGCATCCCTTTTTTGGGCTTCTTTACAAAGCTCAGTTGGATTTGCTTAGGACGCCTCCTCTTCCTTGCTATCTTCTCAGGAAGTGTTTCCCTCGTATTTTCCTTCTCAGCCTTTGGCTTCTTCAAGTATTTTGGATCCATCTGGTAAGGCTTGTGTGTCACAGGCACTCCTTTCTTTTGCGCCTCATTAAACAGGGCAGTGGCTGTCACATCTCGACTCTTAAATTTTTACCTTATTTACTAGTTTGGTATTGATAAGAATTTTACCGTCTTCGTCAATGAGTTATGGTTTAATTGGTCCCTAGAGGGGTTTTGAGGGACGATTATTTCGGAGGAAATGTTCGTATGAGGAAATTGTGACGACGGTAAAAATGGTAAATTTTAGCTAGTAAAATGTAATTTTTATTGGGGTATTATTTTTAGGGTGTAAATTTTGGAGTTGGGTTTTTTGTTGTTGATATTAGGTTGGACCGATTTAGGAAGCCCAGAAAATTAGCCTCTCTCTTTTTCCCCGATTTTCTCTCCCTCTTTCTTTCCCTCGAGCTTCTCTCTTCTCGTCTGACTTCCGGCCACCGTCCGCCGCCGTCCGGCCACCGCAGCCAGCCGCACTGGTCCCGTTCGGTCGGCCTTCAACCCAGCTACCTCCCTGGACCAGTGGCAGCCCCTCTAGCGCCGCCGTGAGGGAGTTCTCTCCCCCGAAAGCCCTAGCTGCCGTGGTGGTTTCCTCGCCGGAGCTCCCTCCTCCAGCCGCCATAGCTGGAGCTTCTTGGCTCTTTTGGAAGCTCTCCTCCCATGCATCAATCCCTCCAAAGGGCTCAACCTCTCTTGGTCTAGGTAAGGAGAACCGGTGAGTGGAAGTTCTAGGGCCTTTTGTGATGTTTTAGTTCGATTGACCTAGTTAGGCTTGGAATTGGTGTTTGTGCTAGTTAGAAAAGTTGTATAGGGGGTTGAGAGGAAGCTGCTGTTGAATTTTGATAGGCATTAGAGGTCGTCGGAGTCGGCCTCCGGCCGCCGCTGCCGGCAGAGCAGGCGCGGCGCCGCCACTGTTAAGGGGTTTTTCATGGTTTTAAGTGTGTTATATTAAGGGGAGTTTATTGGTATGAAGTTTGGAATTTTTGGAGGAGTTTTGAATAGGTTTTGGATTTTTGAAAGATCGGTGAATTTGACGGTTAATGGGGTAGAATCCGACCGTTAGATTTTCCTTATTATTGTTTTAGAATGTTGAAATAAAGGAAATAAGGCTGTGGTTGGATTTTGGCATGAATCCGATAAGCTTAACCGTAGAAAGGGTAGTGGGTTAGGCGGAAGAGTTTGAGTTATATATTTAAGTATTATTTATTCTGAAATTGAAGTGTGGTCCTAAGCATGGTTTTTGTGCCAGGATTTGAGAAGACCTCACTTGAGTGCCGAATTGGATTTCGTCGGGCTTATGCCTAAAGTTGTGAGTGAACGTTTGTTTTAAATTAAATGCATGTGATGGCCTCATATTTAATGATGGTTGATTTTTTTATATTGTTAATTCTTAATTTGTGGAATAATTTCCGTTTACGATTGATTTTCTACAAAGTATTTTCGGAAGTGATTATTCATATTTTATTTGTTAACTTCGCTATTTGAAAAGTTACCGAAAATAAGATTTTTCGGTGGAGCCATACGTTTATAGCTTCTTTTGTAATTGGCAATTTTCATTATTTTGTAGAGTTACCGAAAATGAGATTTTCGGTGGATATGTATAAGGATATTTATGAGGAGAGTATGTATATAAATGCTAGCTAGCCATATATGTCTGTCTACCTTAATGACGTAGCATATAGCCGCATTATGGTGTGACGTGAGCGTTGGAAGCGAGAGTAGTAGCCCTATATGAGTGTTTAATTCATATAGGGGGTATGGGCACATATTTATACACCCGTATGTCCACCTTAATGGCGTAGTGTAGCACCGCATTAAGGCGTGACGTGAGCGTTGGACGCAAGCGTAGTAGCCTTGTATGAACTTCTATTTTTCTTATATTTTCATAAGAATTCATACAAGGAGTATGGACGAATGTAGATACATACATATATATTTGTATTTTAGCCTGAGAGGCTCTATTTTATAAAGCTTTGGAGACTAGCCAGAGCTAGTCATGTTTTTGCCAATTTATGAGCTGAGAGCTTTTGAGTTGTCGCATGCAGCATAATTTCTATGGAAATCAAATTAGGAAAGCATAAAGATTTTTGTTGCTCGTTTTTGTTAAACTTACTTTTGTCCACTCACTCTAACGTTTTCAAATGTTTTCCCTTGGGCCATTCGTTTTAAAAATGCCCAGTTTGTAGGTTAGCATAGTTGAGGTCGGACGTACATGGAGAAGAGACATAGTCAATAGTATAGTTTTCGCTCATTTCTCTATTTCTAGTTCATTTCCTTTCAAATAGAGTTGCTCTGAACTGTGGCTGTTGGTTATGAGATTTTCTTGTTTAAGTTAGTAAATGAATTGGGAGAGGTTGTGATTTGGGGAGCACGAAGGCTCCAGGAGTTTAAGGTTGGATTTGAATTTTCAGAAATGTTTGCAGGTATTATTAGGAAGGGTTGTCCATTTTCAAATAAGGTTATGCCGAATTTTTGGTAAACTTTCTTTAGAGGTAGTCCCCGCAGGATTTACTTCGGGTTTCAGGGTGAAATTCGGGGTGGGTTTTGACAGTGGCTCTATCAGCACGGTTATGAGCATACAACTTTCCCATCAGCAGATCGTAAGTTTTGATCCTGGGTTCACATCCATCCTGTTTCATCTTCTTGAACACATACAAAGCATGATCAATCCTCTCAATGCCCCACAAAATCTTCAGAAACCCAAAAATAAGCCTTCTTTTCCAGAGCCTCCCCGAACCCTGCTGATTTCATCCTATCAATCATTTCACCCCCCTCTCCAACCCTTACCGCCTGACACAAGCTCCTGATCAATTCAAGAAATGTACCCCCACTCCCCCATCCTATGAAACAAACTCAACGCGTCGTCGGTCTTCCTAATCTTACACAAATTAGTAATCAGCACATTGAAAGTCTCCACATTTCTAGGCACCCCATGAAAGTCCATATCCACCAAGATTTGCTCTGCCTCGGAATGCAGCCTAAACGGTTCCTTCTTCCTGCAAAGCTTACACACACAATCAAGAATAGCATTGAAAGCGCTAGTCCCAATCTCGAAGCCTCCCCTGTACATCTCCCCAGCCAATCTCCTAGCCTCATCAAGTTTCCTATCCACACACCACCCCTTAATAAGCAAATCACACATATACTCATCAGGAAAAAACTCATTCACCAAACCCTTCACCATCTTCTCAGCATTACTCGCAAACTCGTGTTCGCATAGCTTCTCAACAACCAATTTCAGCGCCGCCTTGTCCCGCTTGATCCCATAGTCCTCCTCCATCTTCTCAAACATCGACACCGCCTGTGCCGGCCTCCCAGCTCTCACCAGCCTGTCAATGGCGGAATCCAGGGTTTTGGGGCCAGCAACGTCACGCCGGGAACTGAGAATGACGTCATGGGCGGCCTTGAAATCCTTCCTCCTACCAAAATAGTCCACACAGTAGGAGAGGGTTTCGTCAGTGTGGTCGAAATTAGGGTTCTGAATGAGCCAGTGGTTGAACCCTAGAACGGTGCGGCTGGCTTCGGCGGAGAGTTTGAGGACGGAGAGAATCAGAGAAGAGGTAAGGGTGATGTCAGGGAAGCTCGATTGGAGGGTTTGGGTGACGTCAGTGCATTTGGGTTGTGGTTGTTGGAGAAGGTGGGAGGAGATGGATTGGGCTAACTGGGATTCGTGGAGGGTTGTTGAGGAAGAAGAAGATGAGAAGGGTTTGGAGGTGAGAGAGAAAGGAAGTTAGAGGTGATTGGATTGGGGGTATGGTGGGTGGGGTTGGTTGAGAGGAGTGGTATTAGGGTTTGGTTCAAGGTTGGAGATGGAGAGGCGGAGAGAGAGCGGAGGAGGAGTCGCCGGAGCTGCAGAAACCTCATTTTTTAGTCTCCAGAGATAAAAAGAGTCACTCAGAGCGACTGAGGGACTGGGGGGTTTAAGGATCCGAAAAGGTTAGACGGGCCTGTTCCGACCCGACTACACTAATCTTTTTCCAATAATTTATTGAAAATAAAAAATCAGAATTAGTTTCAAGGATGATGTTGTGAAATTGAAGGAAAATCTTGGAATTAAGGTAAATATTTGTATCATTTTTGTGCTAATGAGATTGAGTAAATTTTGGTTTCTTGTTTTTTATCTTGGTTTTTTTATATGTTAAATAGACTTTCATTGCTAACATCTTTCAACTGTAATTATTAATGATTGAATTATTATTTTTTCGCTCATCAGCTGGTCATAGAATATGGCAAATTCTAGTTTGTCTAGTGTGTGGCGGCTGAAAATAAGTGAATAATGAAGTTCCTATAAATTCAGACCCGACGAAAGCAGGAATGTTTGAGTAGATGAATATGTTCCACGACCCGAATATACTAACCTTTTTTCCTCACAATTTATTGAGATTGGAAATCAAAATTAGTTTACTCCAACATCCTATTAAAAGTTTTTTTTTTT
>NC_020497.1:4513153-4516759 GCF_000184155.1 Fragaria vesca subsp. vesca
ATCTTGTTATGTTATTTATTTTCTTCTATTACGATGTTTTACTATCCGACACTTACAAATGTACAATTCCTAATTTTATTTAATAAATCGGTTGTCGACCTCCATTTAAAAGAAATGATGTTGATGCAATTGCAATTACAATTACAGTTACAATTATTCTCTAAAAAAAAATTACAATTACAGAGTAGAACAAAAATAAGATCAAAAGTTACTGAGTTTGTTGGGCCGCCTGAGAATAATAACTCACTTCCCTAAAATGGACGTCGGTGTCTTAGGCATTTCCTAAATTTAGAAAGGCCAATTAGTTTGCTCCACGTAGGTAAAACTTGATGTCGAATACTAGCCACGTGCCACTTGCTTAATGCTTAGTACATAGATTTGGTATCGTGTCCAAAATGCCGCCACGCGTACGGTCATAACAGAGTAAGTACACAAGCACTGGCCCATTTGTTCAGAATAAACAAATATATACCTACCAACTAAGCATGAACTGAAATTCTTTTCTATTGGTGGTTGTCTTTGAATAATAATTTACTTTTCTATGAATTCTTGAAAAAAAGGAAAATATAACAGATGAATTCTTGTTCAATTCAAGTAACATTTTGGTGATCTTGTTGTGACCAAAAAATTTGCCTTAGATCAGATAAAAGAATCGATTGTTACTGACTTACTGACTTGATATTAGAGTGTACATGACTTTTTTGTAAGTGTTCGAGTTATAAATTTTATATAGAGAAATGAAATCTACACTCTTAAATTGTAATCCACACTTCTATTTTTTATTTTTGTAACTTAAATTTTGTTTTTAGTAACTTAATTTTTGTTTTTTATGTAAATGATGACTAAAAATGAAAAATAAGAGTGTAAATCACAATTTAAAAAATGTGAATTTTATATATATTTATGTTTCAAGCTACTATACTTCTTATCGAATTAAAATAAACGATCAATAATAAACTGCGTCCTAGTTAATAAAAGTTTATTAATCAATCTTTACTTACAATATTAGTCAAACCACGAGACTAGTCTATGGATAAGAATCACACCTCAATGACTAGTGACTACGACTCTACCCGATTACCGTTTTATAAATAAAAACACAAATTTAGCGTACTACTAGGTTTTTTTTTTTTTTTTTTTTTTTTTTTTTGTTTTTTGTTTCTAATTTCAATTTTATTGCAGTTTCTTTTTGAATAATTATATAATTATGTATAAATAAGAAGGGGTGAAGTGTGAGACAGCCAAAAGGGCGGTTGCATTTCTACACCACATTTCCTACCAGAAGCTCAAAATCACACAAAACTCAAACCAAAAATCATCTGACCCAGAAAAACCCCACTTCAGAAAAACCCCTTTTCTACTTTGTGTGCTTTCACAAAATCTTCAAGCCTTTGACATAGAGTGCTTCAAGAGCTCAGCAGCTTATGGTGTCTGTAAACCCAAACCCAGCGCCTCAGGGTTTTTACCTATTCGATCCCACCAATATGGGCCTCCCGGGACTCAATTCCATGCCGCCGCCGACGACGCCTTCTACGACAAGCACCACCATGTCGTCGGCGGCCCAAAACGCCGCGTCGTTGGCCGAGGATCAGAGCAAGAAGATCCGGAAGCCGTATACTATTACCAAGTCCAGGGAGAGCTGGACTGACCAGGAACATGACAAGTTTCTAGAAGCTCTCCAGCTGTAAGCTCTTCAATTTTCTCTCTTGCTTTTTGATTTTGTATCTGGGAATTGGAGGTCTGTTTGATTTTGGTGAAAATATATGAAAAAGTTTTAATCTTTACTATAGAAATTAAAAAGCTCTGTTTTTCGTTTTTCTTATAATTTAAACAGAGAATTGGAGTTCATTTGGTTTTTGGATATTTGTTAATTGTAATTAGAGATAATTTAGAGGGTTGTTAGGATCTAAAAGGGTGAGTCTTTTTCGGGTTTGGGATGTGTGATATAGAGAGCTTTTAAGTTTCTAGTAGGGGGAAAGTGAGACATTGTGATGCTGTTTTGTATATGTGAAAGTATAGTGCTTTGGATGTGTTTTTGATGTGGTACTGTGGCTGTAAGCTTTATGGATTACCACTAATGTGAATTAAACTGTTTTTGTTGTCAACTCAGATTCGACCGGGACTGGAAGAAGATTGAAGCTTTTGTTGGCTCAAAAACGGTTATCCAGGTGAGTACTACACATAGTTAGAGTTATTTATGATGAAAGATTTTGGAGCTTTAAATGGTTAGTTGAAGCATGAAGTCGAATGGTTTACATGTCTATGTAATAAAAGTAAAGTTTGGTGGTTTTGTCAGGTATTGCTATTATCTTTGTTGTGTCATGTCAGGTTGGCATTCTTAAGCTAATGGTAAACTACCTATATGTTGATTATGTTCTACATAAAAATATAATTTCTGTTTATAAAGGTAGGTACCATAAGAGTTTCAAATTTTTTTAGTGCCCTGCATGGTTTGCCTCCTGAAATTTTGTGGTAGCTTCATTTGTTGATTGAAGATAGTAGTAGCAGAAACTGATTGTCCTTTGTGTATGAACTCATAAGTAAAATAAACTGTTCAGAGGAATTTCAATGCTAGCAGACCACATACAAAATAACACATATTATTGGATAATATACATTAGATCAGGTTTTCATATAATCATGCAATTTTGAATCATACCGACTTTTTTTCCATAGGTTCTATAAAATTGTTACAGCCTCCTCCTCATCTTTTGAGAAAATTTGGCATGGTTTATACTTTATAGTAAGTTTTTAGGTGCAACAGTTCAGGCATGTTATTTCATGGACAGAGAAAATAGTAACAAGAAACAAAATGTTTTGCAAGTTGTGCTGCTTTTCTATGTATAGAAATTGGATACGTTTAGAGCATTTCCTTAAATCTTTGCTTAGTTCATATTGTCTAACTTTCATTTGTCTGCATTGTACTAAAGCTAAGTGTTATCCTTGTTAGATACGTAGCCATGCACAAAAGTACTTTTTGAAGGTTCAGAAAAAAGGGACAAGCGAGCATGTACCTCCTCCTCGGCCAAAGAGGAAAGCAACTCATCCATATCCACAAAAAGCTCCTAAAAGTGGTAAGCAACTTAGCATAGTCAACCATAGCTTTCTTGGCAATTCTTCTTATGTTTCCACAGAATTATTGCTTATATGTTAAATTTCTGGCAGCTCCAGTAGTATCTCAAGTCGTTGGACCATTTGAATCCTCATCTGCTTTGCTTGAACATGGATATACCTACCAGCCAGATTCTTCATTTGTGCATAGCACTCCTGTTACTAGTGCAACTTTATCTTCCTGGAGTCATAGTTACGTGCCTCCTGTCAACGCGTCACAAAAAACTAAAGGTTTCAGTTTTTCCCACCTATCTTTGTCTTGAATTTTTGTTTTTTCATTCATATTAAGAAGTTCAAAGTTTGCTCCATGTCATATAATCATACTTTATTATGTTATTTCTTAGATGATGGAAGGCTAGCTGGTTCAGCAGATGCACAGAACTCTTGTTACAGTAGTAGTAACGAAAGCAAACCTACAACTTGGTCAATGGGTGAGACATTTGGTCGCGCATGTCATCACCAGCCACAGAGAGGTTAAAATTCTCTCTCTCTCTC